>NC_000067.6:185443931-185548931 GCF_000001635.26 Mus musculus | reverse complement strand
CTTCTGCTGTGGCTGCTTTCACACCACGAAAGCCAGTGAGCATCAAACGGCACGGGAGCTACGGAGGACTGTGAGACCAGTGCTCTGACGCTGAACTCGGGCCTCACAAACCTCTGAACCCATGCCATTCTGAGCAAAGACACGAGCAGAGCGTCAGACACACAGCGAATAGCAACAGTGGTTACTTCTGCAAGCTGATCCACTGTGCGGCTGACTATGGAGGGTGACTGCAGCAAGCCTGCTGCTCTCCTGACTCTGTCTCCTGAGCCCTGCAGCTGCCAGAAAAGCAGTAAGCAGTATCACCATCTCTTCCACCCCCTGACAAACTAAGGGGTTGCACACTCACAGTCAAGTTTGGGGTTACGTTTATCTTGATTTTTTTTTTTTGAAGCAGTGTCTGGCTATATAACTCAGGCTAGCCTTGAACTCTTGACCCACACAGCCTCGGCCTCCCAAGCCGAGGATGTTACAGGAATTCACTCCACCACACCCAGCTCATTAGGAGTTTTGAACAAAAGTACTAATATGAGGAAGGCAGCCTGGACCTCAGTAGCAAGCTGGGCTGGAGCAGCCGTAACTCTGTTCTTACCCTCAGATGGGGGAACCTGCCCCTAAACTGGGGCTCAGAGGTACAGTGGCAAATGCCAAAAACAAAGGGCATGGCTGTTTTTGCCAGGGACTCTGCCATCATTCCTGGGATGATCATGGTCCTCTTCTACAGTTTACAATCACTATGGGGTATTAATAAATGAAAAAGAAGCACAAACGCACACACACACACTCACGCACACACTCATGCGGACACGCACATGTGGTATAATCCCAATGAAGACCACCATATCACTGAGTGCCCTTGCAAGTCAGCTACTGTCCTTCACCTTTGACCAACTCTCTGTCTGTCTGTCTGTCTGTCTGTCTGTCTGTCTGTGCACCACATGTGAACCTGATGCATGCGGAGGCCAGAAGAGGACATCAGATCCTCTATAGCTAGATTTAGAGATAGTTAGTTGTGGGCTGGCATGGGGTACTGGGAATTGAGTTCTGTTCCTCTAGAAGAGCAGTCAGTGCTTTTAACCACTGAGCCATCTTTCTATCCCCACGAGGTATATTGTCTATTCCTCCTCTACACCATGTGCCACTTGCTTACTTCTGCAGGTATGATCACTTATCAGGTGACTGTCATGCATGTTGACCCATCATGCACTGGGAGTGGGGAAGAGTTGCCTAGTTAAGACAAGTTCTATTGGTCAGCTATCCTGGCACTCGGGTTCAAGCCAGTAGCTGGGCCTACAGGTCCATACTACCACATCCAGCTCATGCTATTATGCTTAACTAAAACATGACTTGATCTGTAAACTCATGCAAGCCGGGGCCTTGTCTCCCCTGTGTCTACACTCCTGCTTGGCTTAAGAGCAGCCATACAGTGGATGGAGCATGGGGTTTCATAAAGAGATAGGAAGTCCACAGGAAAACGAACAGCGTCACCTAACCTGGAGCTCTCAGGGACCGAACCACCAACCAAAGAACATACACGGTCTGACCCTAGGCCTCCTTGTTCATATGTAGCAGATATGCAGCTTGGTCTTCATGTGGGTCCTGAACAATTGGAACGGGGGTTATCCCAAAAGCTGTTGCCTGTCTGTGGGATGTTCTTCTAGCTGGGCTGCCTTGTCTGGGCTCAGTGGGAGAGGGAGCACTTAGCCTTGCAGAGACATGAAGTGCTAGGGAAGCACTCATCTGCTCAGAGGAGAAGGGGAAGGGGTGTAGGGGAAGGATTGGGGGGGGGGGGGTGACCAGAAGGGAAGCAGTGAGAGGCGTGTAAAGTGAATAACTAAAAAAATTAAATTAAAGGGAAAATCTTATACACAAAGGAAAGCATATGTTTTAAATAGCTCCTGCTCCAGGGCAGAGATACCCAGGAGCTGTGCTCTGAAAGTGCTTGTCCACTGTGGGTAATAGACTAGGAAACAAATAATTAGAACACAGCAATCAAGGGCTCTCAAAAATACCATTGGGGGCGGCCCACAAAGCAAGAGAGCCAAGTCCACAAGGAGGAATCTCTGTGGGCAGAGAGGGAGGACTGACATCAGGCATCGGAACCAAGCAGACAGGGATGCTGGAAGGACATGGGGCAGGAGCGATTCTGCTGAAGCCCCCAGTATGCCTAGGTGATGGAGCCCATCTTTACAAACAGGAAAACACAATTCAGAGAGGTGAAACAACTTGCCAAAGATCACAGCTTGTAAATCTTAGGCTCAGGAGTCCACAGCCTTCTAGGCAGAGTCTGACTATCCTAGGCCATTTTACCCACAACACACCTCTATTGTTCTAAAGGCTTGCCTGGGTCTGCAGATCATTCTGATGGCTTGGCTGCTAAGTGATCAAAGAGCAGTTTGTTTTCCTGACTGGCAACACTGGGATTTTTGATTTGGGTTTTTGTTTTGTTTTTTTCATTCTTTAGACTCTCCTGCCCTCTAGTGGTTTTGTAGAGTTCTACCACATCAAGCTAAATGCTGACTGAAACAAACCATGCACATGCATGCACACATGCACACATGCATACACACACACACACACACACTCCAAACAAAATCAAATAAATGTCCCTAAAAGCAAAATATCAGTCTAAGGGTACATTTTAAAACTACTTGTCAAAAAATAACCCACTTCGCTTAGCCTCCACATACTAAAAGACAAATGATCTCTCCAGTCAGAGGTATAAGACTAAAGGAGAGGTTTGAGTGTGAAAACCTCTAAGTGTATGCATCGAGGTCATAGTATATGTGGGCTGGAACTAGAATTGTCAGCACAGACCCTAAAACCTAAGGCACAGGACAGACAATAAAGGAGCCCTGGACAAAGCTACTGCTTAGTTCTGGGCCTCTATAACCTGCCCACCTGCTCACGGTTTTGCTGGGTAAGAGCAATGTCTTCATCCAGACACAAAATATATGCTTGGCTGTCTCTGGAGAGGGGGCATCTGGATGAAAGCTACTAGCACATGGGTACCAGACCTGGACCTTGGTCCCAAAGCAAGTATTTGAGCAATGACTTCAACCAACAGTTACTATGACCATTTGGGTTTTATTCTTCAGAGTTCTAATTTCAGATGACTGCAAATGAGAAATGGGTGTGTCCCACTCCGGCCAAGGAGAAGAGCTAAGAGCAACAAAAGATTACTGGCTGCCAGGAGCACTGGCCAGCACTCATCGCTCTTAGTGAAGATGGAAGGAAGCGGGGCTATGCATGTACTGGGTGAAACAGAAGGCAAGGGAGACACTTCACAGGGCACTAGAGAACGACGTGCGTGTTGTGAAGAAAACTCAACTTAGAGTAGAGAAGACCAGAGTTCATTTCCTGCTGTGCTTCCAACTAGCAGTAAGATCTTGAGACAGTCTTGTGATCAAGAAGGACCCCTGTCCCCTCAACTGAAGAGTAACACACTCAATTTCTAACTGCTCACTCAATGCCAGATGCTGTCCTTCAGAGATAAAATATTTCAAACTGTTTCCATTTGCTTGAACATAGCAAAATAAAATGATCTCTTTACAGAGACCTTCCCACTCAGCTTCTTGGAACAGTTCAGATCTTCCACCAGCATACCCACTCCTTGCACAGCTCTGATGTCAGAAAACGTATTTCCAAAGTAAACCACACAATATTTGAAAACATTATCTTTAAAAGATGGTTTTCAGATCCAGCTAACTTCTTTCTTATGGTACCTGTCTGTCATCAGTCTGAGCTCTATCCTTGGGTCAAAGAGAATACATCTAAGTCCTCTTTAGTGAAAAGGATTTTCAAATATTTAAAAGTACTTATCAACTTCCTGTCCACCTAGTATTCATGAACACCTTCAGGAAATCCTTGCTTGATTTGGGTTTTGTGCCTTTCACCAGCCCAAGAATGCTCTCCTGTCACCTCTTCTGGGTGTTTTCCAGAGCAATTAGAGAAACAGGTCAAGGGTATAGACTCTGAAACCAGACCACTTACATTGAAGTCTGAATACTCCTTGATAGAGTTGGCATGACTTTGAACAAATGATGTCACCTTGGACAGGAACTCATACGTTCTTTTGCTCGTCAGCAAATCTGGATTAACTGAGTTAATAAACTCAAAACCCTATTAAAATAGCATCAAGCACAATCAAAGTGTTCATCAAATTACAGCTATCATTAGGATCGTTGTAATGCAGCTTCACAAAACATAGTAAGGGCAATCACCTCCCTCATCCTCAACATTATACGTCTATTAATGACACTGTGAGAATTACTTGTTCAGTGTATCTGAAGTGCTCCGGGTGCATGAAAGGAAACTCAATAAACTTCCCATCAATTAAATCAACTAAGGCTAAAATTTCTAAGTCACTTTCATATATCTCTAACTTCCAAATCCTACATCTTTCGAATTGTACATAAATGGGCTAACCCAA
This sequence comes from Mus musculus, assembly GCF_000001635.26. Lineage (NCBI taxonomy): Eukaryota > Metazoa > Chordata > Mammalia > Rodentia > Muridae > Mus > Mus musculus. The sequence goes on along the minus strand of NC_000067.6, from coordinate 185,544,502 downwards.
GCTTATATTCAGAATTATTGTGATTGTGTTTCTTTATGAGATACATGCCCTTCCCACCAGTTAAGACAGCTTCCATTTTAGTGATCTCACAAGTTTGATATTGTTCCCAGTTTCAAGGCACCTACAAATTCCACAGCCTCCTTCTGGCCAATAGCTGAGTCAAGATGAGCCAACAAAGATGAATATAATTTGAAGGAAATAGAAACTCCATGGGAAAGTATTCCCAGAGAAAGAAAAGGCGCCGCCTCTGTAAAAGAAGAGTTGTGCCCTTTAAACTGAGGGAAAGCAGAGGAAACTGGCAAGGGTTCTCAGAAGCTGACGAGGGTGGCCGAGGAATAGCTCAGCAGATAAGAGCACTTGCTACACTTTCAGAGGACCCAGGTTCAGCACCCAGCACCCACTATCCATGTCTCCAGGATCAAATACCCTCTTCTGATCTCCACAGACATCAGACACATATGTGGAGCACATACATAAATGCATGTAAAATTCTCATATAAATAAAAATAAATTATTTTTAATGTGTCAAAAGAAGCTAGAGCTGTTTCAGGGGGGAAAATAAAACAGAATGATCTAAACGTCAGAGCTATAAAAAGGAGAGAAACACATTTGGAAACTTGAGCTTCCACCAGAGGGTTCCTTATCCAGATGGACGTAAATTCAGAGAGAGCACAGGAAAGAGATGGATAGAAAGCAGCCCATAATCACCAGAAAAGAAAAGTGAGGGGCCTCCAAATTAGAAAACCATTTCAGACTCAAAATGAGATTTCCATCAAGTATCCTTCACAATAGAGGTCAACTTCACCAAATCTAGGCACATCTTTGTGAAATTTCAAAATACCAAAGACTAAATGGTGTCCTTAAGGCATTCAAAGGGGAGAAAGAACATGTAAAACCTCAGGAAGCCTATGACTTAAAATTCCCATTAGTTACACTGGAGACTAGATAACAGAAGAATGCTTCTCAGCTGCTAAAGCAAAATTCTTTACCCAGCTAAACTATCAACTGACAGGACAGAGTCTTATGTGGTGTTTACTAGAAAATAAGTCACCATAAAGTTTGGTGGGTTTAGAATATACTTTCTCTACATTCTACAGATCAGCTGAGTGGCTCTGCTAATCTTATCTGGTTTGGCAAATCTTAACAGTCAAGTAAAGCTTGGGCTCAGCAGCGTGGGATGACTTCACTCTCACTCCAAAAGGGTAGTTAGTCTAAAGCAGAAAGGGAGTGGCCCTGAGTTATCACCATTTCTCTGCATGGGCGTCACATGGTCTCTCATTTACCAACAAACTAAACTTTCTCTTGTGGTTTTGGGGGGTGGAGAGTCCAAAAAGCAGCATGAAATGGTCTACCCCAATGGGTAAGCATTTTCCAACTACTGTTTTATATTTATGTATTTTTTTATATTTTATATTTACTGTTTTATATTTAATCTATTCCTATTGGCCAAAGTCAGTCAATATAGTTAGGAACCACGTAAATAAAAAGGAAGTAGTGTACCTATTTTGCAAATGATCTACAAGTAAACAAAAAAAAATTTTTTTTTAGATTTCATGGTCTTGAAAAGCATTCCATTTGCAATGTTTTCCAGAAGGTTCATGAAAACAAGATAGTAAAGTAGGCTTGGGAAAGACCTAAAATCTAGCATCTAGAAAATGAGGAATTCATCACAAAAGGGAGTTTCCAGAAATAAAATATTTTGGAGCAAACAAGAGATGACAACTGTATAATAGTCCAGAGAGCAAGCAGTCCTAACTAGAACTGGCTGGAGAGACTCAACAGACATTTCCCCCAGCAAGGTCCTCAAATGAGCAGGAAAGAGATCTTAGACATTTTGGGAAATGGTTGTGGTTGTATTGGTAAGATGTAACTAGAACCTCAAACAAACCAGCATTAAGACAATTTAATTAAGTCTATGAAAAACAAGGCATTGTGTAAGAAAGGCAAAGTGTGTGTGTGTGTGTGTGTGTGTGTGTGTGTGTGTGAGTGACTATTCCAGGCCCAGTCATTCTGGTTTGCATTTACCACTGTGTCAAGGAATTAGAATTTCAAATCAGTGAGAAACAAACGTGTAGGTTATTGTTTTCAGTCACAGTCTGTCAGGACTTTCTCTCTGACTAGTAGTAAATTCAACACCCTAGGCAAATACCCCAACTTTCCTCACTTCAGTTACTCAGACTCATCCTCTCATAACCCCAGACTCACACCAGATTCACCAAAGTCACCTCTCATGCTCTTGTTTACACTCTCTGTGTTCAGGGGAATTGGGACAAAAAAAATTTCATTGCAACATTCCCCTTTTCCTTCTCCTTGGATTCTGATGATTTGGGGCTAGAAACAAGAAAGGGGGGGCGAAAGTATTGACAGACAAATACCATTTCTTTATTTAATTGGAGTTATTGTAATTCTTTTAATATCCAAGTGTGACTGATCACAATGTCAGGGTATGAGGCCAATGTCTAAAGCCAACATCAGCGAGGCTCAGGAGCACAGTCCCTGGAGAAGAGCTTAGTGCCATATTCAACCCTAAGTTGCTTGGCTGATGTAGAAATCCTGCTCTGGTTATACCTCTTAAGTCCTCCCAATCTTTATCACCTATGGTCCATCCCTCTTAACTTTTTGATGGTGCAGAGCCCCCTCATTCTGTAGGCAGCTCTCTAGGTGAAGTACCGATGATGGTTTGGAGTCCCGCCACTTTCTTCAGGTTGTGTACCACTCAGCACAGACTCACTGACCCTCCAAGCCAACTGGTATCTTACAGGGCTTGGCAGTGCTGACCTCCCTTCTTTGAGACTTTGGGTTTCCCCTCTCACCCCTTCCCCTTTCTCAGATTCAGGGAGATCAGCCAACCCAGGGCCTAAGGACTGTAGTCTCTTTACCCAGCAGGTATATCAAGTCTTCACAGGTAACTGACTGGGGAATCCCTTTGTTGGATGTCATGGAATCAAAAGATACCTCTACTTCCTCTAGGGAGAAGGGACAGTCTCCTTATACCATGTACTCTGTCCTCCCTGGGCAGGTGGTTCCGGGTGCTATAAAAAAGGTGGCTGAGCAAGCCATGAAAAACAAGCAAGTAAGCAACATTCTTAACAGCAAAATAACTCTTTCAGCTGGGGCAATAAAGCCTCAGCTGAAGAGCAAGGCAAATGCATTTGCAAATAGGTCCCAGCAGCTTTGCAGAGGGGCCACTGAAGGCTTAGGGGAAATGCCCTCTGGGAGCAAAGCCTGGCCATAAGATAATCGGAAAAGAATGGGGGCTTCAGCGCTACAATTGCAAGGAACTGAATGGGGCCTGGATCAGCTTGAAACCCCACTAACCCCTGAAGACTTCAGAAAGGCAAAACCCTTGCCAAGAAGTCATCCTCGGCCTGGTGAGACCACCAGGACACAGTTACCAACCACAGGGTAAGCCTGGACTTCTGGTTCACCCAAACTGTGCTACAGCACAGTCTTAAGTATCTGCTGGCAGAGAGGCAGAGAAACAGGGATGAAGGGAGGGAGGGAGGGAGGGAGGGAGGGAGGGAGAAAGGGAGGAACAGAGGGAGGAAGGGAAGGAGGAAGGAAGGAAGGGAGGGAGAGGGAGAGAGGAAGGGAGGGAAGGAGAGAGGAAGGAAGAAAGGAAGGAAGCAAGGAAGGAAGTTAGGGAGGGAAAGAGAAGGACAGAGGAAGGAAGGAAGAGAGGAAGGGAGGGAGGGGGTAAGGGAGGGGGAAAAGGAGGGAGAAAGGAAGGGAGGAAGGGAGGGAGGGAGAGAGGGGCGGAGGAAGGGAAGGAGAGAAGGAGGGACAGAGGAGGGAGAGAGGGACAGAGGGAGGAAGGAAGGAAGAAAGGAGGCAAGGGAGAGAAGGAAGGAGAGACAGGAAAGAAAGAAGGGAGGGAAGGAGGAAGGGAAGAGAGATAAATGAATGGAGTGAGATGTAGGGGAGGAAGAAGGGAAGGAGGGAAAGGAGAAGGGAGGGAGGAAAGAAGGGAAGGGGAGGGGAGGGGAGGGAAGGGAAGGGAAGGGAAGGGAAGGGAAGGGAAGGGAAGGGAAGGGAAGGGAAGGGAAGGGAAGGGAAGGGAAGGGAAGGAGGGAGGTAGGCAGGCACCAAAACACCTTTCTCATCTGTTTTACCCTGAATTATTTTTGGCTGCCATCATTCAGAGGCTATGAGCTGCCTTCCGGTTGGAGTGAAAGGTATATAACGGGGACTGGAGCCATAGCTTCGAGGGTAAAGACCCACTCTACATACATGAAGGCCTGAGTTTGAATCCCCAAAAGTCAAGCATGGTGTGTGCTCCTGCAGTGAGATGGGAGGTGGAGACAGAAGCATGCCTTGGACACCAGAAAGTTTATAGGCCAGCTAGCCTGGTACCTGCAGCAAACAAGAAAGAGCCTGCCTCAGACAAGGTGGAAGGTGGGCAGGATGCTCTCCGTTGTCCTCAGTTGACAAAAATGGAGAAGAGACTGAGGGAAAGGGGGTCTAGCAACAGGCCCAACTTGGGATCCATCTCAAGGGAAGACTCCAAGGCTTGACACCATTACTGCTATGGTGCACTTACAGACAGGAGCCTAGCATGGCTGTCCTCCAAGAGGCCCAACAAGCAGCTGTCTGAAACAGACACCGATGCTTAAACCCAACCAATGGACTGAAGTCAGGGATCTCTGTGGTTGAATTAGGGAAAGGCTGGAAGAAGCTGAGGAGGAGGGCAACCCCATAAGAAGATTAGCAGTCTCAACTAACCCATATCCCTGAGATCTCTCAGATACTGAGCCACCAACCAGGCAGCATATATTAGCTGATATGAGGCCCCAGACACATATACAGCAGAGGACTGCCTGGTCTGGCCTCAGTAAGAGAAGATATGTCTAACCCTGGAGAGACTTGGGGCCCCAGGAAGTGGGGAGGTCTGGAGGCGGGAGGGAACATTCTCTTAGATATGGGGGGCAGGGGAGGGAAGGAATGGGCTGAGGAAGTGTGGGAGGATGGACCAGGAGGGGGAGGGGAGTAACAACTAGACTGTAAGAAAAAATAAAAGTAATAGAATTAGTAAATAAATAACTAGTACATTGACTGAATTTAAACAACTTCCTTGGTATCTTCCCCCTTTATTATTTATTCTCCAAAACTGTTACTACTAATACCATGCTGAAATTAGTATAACTTGTTAGGCAATCATAATTAAATTATTTGGGGAAAAGAGCATAATGTTTGGTTCTGTTTTTAACATTTCCCAGTTCCTCACCTCTTTTTAATTCACTCCATTTTGTGCCTTAATCAAGAGAGGAGAGGGAGGGGGCAAGTGCCGGTGTCACACTGGCAGCCTCTGGGTTTCTCTCATTAAGAAACCCTCAGCATTTTTCTACGACTTCCTCTGACCCAAGAATCAGCCTCAGCAAATCTCTGCCCTGATGTCATCCCCTCTCCAGAGCACAGTTTGTACCTCACAGATGAATGCCTGCACACTGGACAGTGCACTAAGCGCCAGTTCATAGTTTTCACGCTCTGGGCCATGAGCCACCACTGCACCATAAAACTAATGCAGTGGGTAATGACCAGAATGTGTCTAATGTGAAATAGAACTGGACAAAAACCATCCCAGCATCTCACACATGATAAGTACTGTTTCATAAAACATTTATTGAAGTTATATGTGCCTCTGTATGGATGCTAAGAAGTAATGGAAATAATCTTTTTATGACAGATTGTAGGATTTTAGAAGGAACCTCACTGTGTGGGATCCTCGGATCAAGAAACCGACAAGCAAACTCCTGCAAAAGTTAGAGCCGGGATCCAGACCACAATCTGTCGTCTCCAGTCTCTGCCCTGAGCCATGATTTCTCCTTCACAGAACTAAGAAACAAGAGACTGCACTCAACACCATCTCTGCATGTTTTGAGAAATGCTCCCATACAAAGAAAATCTGATTTTTTTTTTGGCCCTATATTCTTACCTGCATAAACTGGCTCTGTGTTCCATCTGATCCAAATGACATAATAAAAATATATCCAAACGATATCATAAAAAGAACACTTTCATTATTTCCATTGGAAATGTTGATTTTTAAGTCATCTCATACAGCTCGGTTGGTAAGGGGCTTGCACCAAGCCCCGGGTTTGATCCCCAGTATCATGGGGTGCATGGTGGTGCACACCTGTAATCCTAAGACCTGGGAGGCAGTATCAGGAGGATCACGCGTTCAAGGTCATCCTTGGCTACAAAGCAAGTTCGAGACCAGCCTAGGCTACAAGAGATTCTATACCATCACTACCCACAAAAGGGCGTTGGCTGCAACTGGATATTCAGAACCAATCCCCATCATTGCTTATTGTCCTCCATAGATCTAGTGTCTGTATCAACTGTTTGTTAAGCTTTTCTGTCTCTCCACATGTTCTCTAACCCAACACAGATTTCCTCAGACCCTACATTCACACCCCCACCCCCACCCCTACCCCACTCACTGCTCCAATCCAGCTAGCTGGTCAGCAGCTCAATGAAAGTGTTAGTCAGCCATGCTGCTGCCTTCCGGTGGCCAACCGCCAGTGTTAACTCATTTCACTCAGCTCAGACATGCACACAACAGTAGAAATAGAGAGCCTACGGTCTGAAAACTTTGCCACCAGATTGTTCATTCTGGATACAACCTCAGATACTGCAGGGGGTTCTCTACTGTTCTTCTCAATGCCATATCAAGTATCAGAACCCTAATTCTTTTTCTGGCTATCTGTCTTATGAAGACATCCTAGAGCAAATTGTACACACGGGATGGATCACCATAATGGAGCTGTGTTTCCTCTTCAGCACTGCTCCCACTGGTATTAGAAGCATTGGTAGAGGGCTGGGAAGATGACTCATTCAGTAGAGGATTTCCATTGCAATCACAAAGACACCAGTTTAGTTCCAAAAAGTCATATTAAAAAAAAAAAAAAAAAAAAAAAAAACAGGCATGGAGACAGAGACACAGACAGGTTCCTAATCATAGAACTGAAGGGGGAAGCGTGGAGAGCCCTGAAGCATCCTGGCCAATCAGCCTAGCCCCGCTTGGCAAGCTCCAAGTGAATGAGATACCCTGTGCCAAAAAATAAAAAGCAGATGGTGCCAAAGGAATGATAACAAAGGCCTGCACGGACACACACACAGAGGACACACATGCGAGCATCATGCATGGATACACATGTACATGCACACACAAAACATATGAATAGGAAAAATATTTAAAGTAAGGTGTGTTGGTTTGTATATGCTTGCCCCTGGGAGTGGCACTCTTGAGAGATGTGGCCTTGTAATAGGTATGTCACTGTGGGCATAGACTTTAAGACCCTCACCCTAGCTGCCTAGATGCCAGTATTCTGCTAGCAGCCTTCAGATGAAGATGTAGAACTCTCAGCTCCTCCTGGGCCATGCCTGCCTGGATGATAATGGACTGAACCTCTGAACCTGTCAGCCAGCCCCAATTAAATGTTGTCCTTATAAGAGTTGCCTTGGTCATGGTGCCTGTTCACAGCAGTAAAACCCCAAGACAGAAGATATTATGTCTTCCCTGTTATTATTTTCCTTCCTACTCTTTTTTATAGAAACAGGAGATTTATCACAGAGAAACTTCTAAGAACAGGTTGAAATTCTCTGATTTCAACTAACAGTTATAGAATCTTTTTTTTTCTCAAGTAGTAACATGTGATCTTCACTCTGTGTGGCCTTGGTGTGGTGGGCTTTTCACGTGATTTTGCAGATCTGACAAAAACAGATCAATACGGATGAAAGGATCTGGTTCCCCTCCCGTTCCAACACTTGACTCCTGACACCTTGCAGGGATTTAAGAAAACCCAAAAATCTCACCCAAAATCCAACTGTACATCAAAGTAACGCTGCTTCACCCTGACAGTAATATTTGTTGAAAACCTGCACAAAAATAAACTTAAGACTTCTCATTTATGAAACTGAGTCCTATGCATGTTTAAACTAGAAAGTAGATTTCTTTAATTATATGATATTAAATAATGTCTTGACTCCTCTGACCCCTCCCTACATAGCAAACTCCTTTTGTGTAAATGCAAAATCTGTGTTCATAGCTAAAGACCGACTGGCTCTACTGCACAGCCTCACTTGCTATCAGTTGGCAAGGATGCCAGAGTCCTCGCTTCCCCTCTTCCTCCAGAGTTTCAGAAGTGTATTAGTGCTGTTCACTTTAATAAACCACTCCAAGCCCCCACATTCTCCCCTCCTGAGCAGAGGAAACTCCTCAACATACCCAAGAGTGCCACCCCAGGAGATGCCTCTCTATCCCCTGAGGAGTGCCTCTCTGTGTCCTGGGGCTCTGAATTTTCAATCAAAATGCCCCAGTTGCTCTGTGATAGCCCAGTGTTGCCTTCCACTTGAAAGTTTCAATCATTTTGACTACTTTGGCCAACTAGGAATTAACCAAATATGACTGGTATTATTGGTCAGTACGTTCAACCAAACCCAACCGAGCCACTTGGCAGCAGACATGCCTCCTTACTAGAATTCTGAATAACAACATTCCTGATATGGACTTTAAAAAAAAAAAAAAAGGATTCTGAACCAAGGACCAAGGAGATGCTCAGGGGATGGCAAAGCATTTGCCACACAAGCACGAGAGCCTATTCTCAATCCCCAGAACCCACACAGAAAGCCGGGTGCAGCAAGGCACATCTGTAATGCCAGCAGTGGGAAAGGCTAGGAGGGGAAGTCCCCTGGAGTCCACTGATCAACCAGTCTAGCTACAACAGTGAGCTTTCGGTTTAGTGAGAGACCCTGCTTCAAAACTTAAGGAGAGCAACTGGAGACCTGGTGTTAACCTCTGGCCTCTACACACAGAGACTCTAACTGGATGTTTCTGGGCATCAGTATCCACAAGCATCAGCCTCAGGAGAATGATGACTTCAGTTGCCATCGCCAGGGGATTCCACGGACCACATATTTCAGAGAACTATCATCCCCCGAAGTACTGGCTGTGCTCTGACCTCACCCTTAACAGCCTGGGCCATTTCATCTGTTAAAAATACCCCAGAACTGTCTGGATTTCTGAAACAGCAGCATGGCTGCAGCCAATACTGATGTCATAGAAGCAGCCAACAATTCAGGCAACACGGATTCCAGTCCAGCAAACCCAGCTAACTGGAGGAGCCTTCTGCCTCCTGAGGGATTCGGGGACATGCTCACAGGCCTTGGGGGAGCCACCCGACTGTTTTGCAGCCACAGGGGCCATCCTACCAACTGCATGTCTGCTTTTCTCTATGATCACATGGCATGTGCATGAAAGCAACCAACACTGCCTTTCTTAAGGACAGGACTGATCTCTGGCCTTACCCTGGACCCACTGGATTCCCATGGCCTCAATCCTCCTAACAGTAATGCACAAGGGAGGGTTGAGTCTCCCAGCAGACAGCTGGACTTTCCCCATCTTTGGCAACCTAGAAATGCTTTGCCCACCCCCCCAACATGATTGCCAACTTCTCTCTCTTCCCTAATGAATGCTCTCTCTCTCTCTCTCTCATCCCTGGTTTTAATGTGATTCACCTTCTTCCAAGTAAATATTATTTCCCAATGCCTGGCAAGTTCCAACTTTCCTCAAAATTTATATATTACTTTTCCATTATCTCAGGGCAGCAACAATAATAACAATAACGGTTATAACATCTTCCTCCTAGAAGAATCCTGGCCACTCCTCACACTTCTCTGGTTTAGAATTCTCTGATGGGCTTTGCTTTCCCCCTCCATTGTCCTCCTTCTCCTTAGTGGAAAATGTTACTTCTAACTGCTGGATTTAATTTAATTTAATTTAATTACAGCATTTTCCACACATGCCCACGGGCTCTTGGTAATAGTTGCATTTTTAATAAATCTAATATATAATAATGACTTTGTTTTTAATTTTCCACTGAGAGTTGGATCCTGAGCTGAATACAAAGCTCCAGACAGGGGCGTCTGGTTCACTCTATGCTATTGAGTTTCAAAAAACCAACAGGCTGCTAATTGGGAAAGGGTTACACTCTAGCCCTCTGTCCCCACACACCTGTGTTTAATGTCTTCAGCTAGCATCCCATGGGGCATGAAATGACCAGTTGTTGGGGTCAGAAGGACCAAGGCAGTTGTGCAGGCTTCCAGGGCTAGACCCTGAGAATAAAGGAAAGGTGTTGCATGGTGGGTAGCCAGCACTGTTACACAAAGACACTCTGTGACAACACTCCTTGGTCATGGCCAGTACCCAGTGACCCTCCAACCTTTAGCAACAAGTCAGTGGACCAACTCAGTGCTGCAATTAGAGGCCAGCCAGGAGCTGGGTCTTAATGACTGCTCTCTTTCTTTTGCAAAGACCATTGTCAATGTTCCTTGGCATTCCACTTCGTGACCAAGTATCCATGTTCAGTTGGCTCAAGGGTAAATGGACCGTGTTTAAAGTGTTTTCCTTTCTCACCTGTGTCAAGGGCTCAGCGGAGAACACAGCACTACACTGCATTCTCAGTAAGGCTTAGAGTTACTTTATCAGTCACAAATGTATCAGACTCCATCCTAAGCAAGTTGCCCCTACCCTTCCCGAAGGTTTCCTATGCACCCACCCCTCAGTCAGGGAATTGTTTTGCTCTGACAAAGGGTTGCTTTGGCTCAGGCTTTGGGGAGATGTTCACCACAGCCAGGAAGGCATAGCAAAAAGAACATGAGGCAACTAGCTACATTGTATTAGCAGTCAGGAATGGAAATGGGGCCAGGCAATCAAACCTCAGGCCTGCCTTCCAGTGACTCACTTCCTCCAACATCTCTTCCCCTCTGAAGGGCAGCGGAACCTTCCAGGGCAGCACCACCAGCTGGAGACCAAAGATTCAAACACAATAGCCTAGGAGGAACATTTCACATTCAAAACACAATGCTGGCTGGTGGCGCACGCCTTTGATCCCAGCACTTGGGAGGCAGAGGCAGAGGCAGGCGGATCTCTGAGTTCCGGGCCAGCCTGATCTACAAAGTGAGTTCCAGGACAGCAAAGGCTACACAGAGAAACCCTGTCTCAAAAAAAAAAAAAAAACAACAACAACAACAACAACAAAACCCACAATGCTCGCTTGCCATTCTATAGATGAGGGAAAGCTACAGGTGCTGAATAATTAATTTCCTTACGTTCACCCTGCTGGTGAGGGCAGCAATCCCAACTGTAGTCTCAGCTCTTAAACATTAGGCTAAGCTCAGCTGCTAAGACACTGCCATGTGGTTTTCCCACAGCATTCTGAAAGACTCCACTACAGTAGCCTAAATCTGTCTAAAATCTGCCCAGCAGCAGCATGAGAAATTCAGGCAAGGCAGACCAGAGCCCTCAAAATGAAAGGAAAGAGGGAGGAGGGAGGAAGGGGAAGGGAGGGAGGGAGGGAGGGAGGGAGGGAGGGAGGGAGGGAGGGAGAGACAGAGACAGAGACAGAGACAGAGACAGAGACAGAGACAGAGACAGAGACAGAGACAGAGACAGACAGGGGCTACTAGCTTGAGGCAGTATCTCATGGCCTCCCAGGTTCTGATAAGAAATAAGGCATTTCATCTGCCCTCCTCAAAGCAGAGATGCAGACCATAATCCCACGGAGCTGCAGTTTAGAATGTGGTCCTCCACGGGGACTCTCAGTCCTCCATGTTTCTTTGTTCTCTTTCTGGTCACCACAGTGCTGAGTTGAGTGCTCTCTGCCACCCTTCTTTTCGCTGTCTGTGTAAGTAATAAAAGTCCTGGCTCTAGAAGTGGCTTATTCCGCCTTACCAAGTAAATTAGCCAAGCCTCAGCCTTACACTGTACCCTTGTGAGTCTTTGACAAACTGTCCTGTGGAGTTGGTCACCTACTCAGACAATATAATAAAAATCAGCCACACACACACACAAAAAAAAAAAAAAAAAAAACAGCTTTAGTAACAGCTATCTCTGTGTAACTAACAGTGCAGACAGATACAAAAAGAGCACGTGTGTGTGTGTGTGTGTGTGTGTGTGTGTGTAGAGGGAGAGAAAGACAGAGAGGAAGAGGGAGAGAGAGACAGATTTACACACAAACTATATCAAAAGAATCTGGCTGGGACGGCTCAGTGACAGAGCACTTGCACAGGGTATGCAAAGCCCCGAGTGTAATATCCAGCACCACACAAACTATTTATGATGACACACGCCTATAATAGCAACACTAGGGAGACAGAGAGGAAAGGATCAGATATGCTCAGTCACTCTTGGCTATAGAACAAGTTCAAGGCAGGTCTGGTGTACAAGAGACCCTGTCTTCAAAGGTAGAGCACGGATGAGAGAAATAGAGGAGTCACTAACAGGAGTGTGTCCCTCCCATTAAGCAAGCTGTTGGCAATATCAGAAAGTATATGCAAATGCATTCCATTTAACAAAATTAATATTTATTGTGTATAAACAAATCCAAGGGAATTCTCGGTGGACACATGTTTCCACATCTGAATTTAAAATGAAGCATGAATTCCGCATTTCAAAATCGGTGGGGATCCAAATGTGGAGACGTGTCTGCGGATGGGTCCCACTTACTCACCAGAGCCACACAGGCCAGAACAAGAAAAAGAGCACAGGGAACTCCCAGATACATGGAAGAGCTTGAGAAAAGACCGTTCTAGCTGACAAACACACCAACTGCCAATTTCCAGCTACTTGTGATCAAAGAAAACCTGGACAACGGTTAACACTGACTGCACCGCAGGCTCATTTTAGGCTAATTCTGATTACTCAAGTCACGAAACAAAGATATATATGTAGCTAAAAAATAATCTAATTATCACAAAATGCTAAAAATACAACAAACGTAGCAGAAGCAATCTCATCGTAGAGCCTGAGCAGTCTGTGTTGGACAGGCCAGACTTTCGTGAATCACTAGAAAACAGACTCGAAGAACAGCCATAAGGTGGAGGGGCTCAGAACCATCTCTGAGAAACAAGTGGGATGTCAAATTGTCAGGGGAAAGTAGAGACCATCTGATGAAAGGTCACATTTCCACTCTAATGGAGTTGGAAGTGTCTTTCCACCTCACTAAATAGATCCACAGTTATAAAACCCAGCTGTAATTAGTTCCATGAACACCACACACAAAGGAGACATAAAAATCCCCTCCTTCTGCAAACTGTAAATGTCTTTGAACTGCCCTAATTTCACTGGGAGATACACACACACACACACACACACACACACACGCGCGCACACACACACACACACACTTACTGCAAAGACATCAGCCTTCTCAGTGGGCTGCTGAAGTCCCTTTTTAAAGATGAGTCATATATTAACTAGTTTTTTTTTTAATCTGAGTTCTTGGAGTTATTCCAATTCACTCTTTTCTTTAATTTTTTAAAATTTATTTTGCATATGTAAGTACACTGTAGCTGTCTTCAGACACACCAGAAGAAAGCATCAGATCCCCATTACAGATGGTTGTGAGCCTCCATGTGGCTGCTGGGAATTGAACTCAGGACCTCTAGAAGAGCAGTCAGTGCTCTTAACCTCTGAGCCATCCCTCCAACCCCAACTAGTCTATTTTTTAAAAGGTGTTTTTCTTTGTATCTTTTCTCTTGAATCCATAAAGAGTCTGTAGTCTGTGCTCATCAGAAAGGTTCTAATAGGGGAATCTGAACGAAGGAGAAAACCAGAGATGCAGACAGACAGACAGATACGGGTGAGGTAACAGTCCCCTACTTGAGAGACACTCTGATAGCCCCTCAACAAATACCTCCCTTGATTCTCCCAAATCCTGGACATCACTTCATCACCTCCGGTTAGCAATTAAGGAACTGCTACTTGTGCTGCAGAGAGAGCTCAGGGGTTCAGAGTTCATCTTGTTCTCGAAGAGAGGACTAGAGCTCAGTTCCCAACACCCATGTTGCAATTCGCAATTGCCTGGAACTTCACTTTCAAGGGCTCCATCGCCTCCTTCTCACCTCTGTGGGTACTCAACACATACAAACCCACACTTAGACACACACACACACAATTCAGAATAAATAATTTTTTAAAGAAGCTTGGACTTCTATTTTTTAATATAATGTATTTTTTATTTTATTTCATGTGTGGGGTGTTTACCCTGCATATGTCTGTACACCTTCTTGGTGCCTGGTGCCTACAGAGACCAGATGAGGATATCGGATCCCCTGGAACTGGAGGTACAGATGGTTGTGAGCTTCGAAGTGTCTTCTGGGAATCAACCCCAAATCCTTTGAAAGCAGTCAGTGCTCCAAATAGCTCCTTAATCCCACACTGTAACATTTCTTTTTACATTTCTTTTCCTTTGAAGAACTATTTTTTATTGGATATTTTCTTTATTTACATTTCAAATGTTTCCCCCTTTCCAGGTCTCCCCTTCGGAAACCCCCTATCCCATTCCCCCTCCCCCTGCCTCTATGAGGGTGCTCCCCCACCCACACACCCACTCCCATAGTAAAGCCCTGACATCTCCCAACACTAGGGCATCAAACACCCTCAGGCCCAAGGGCCAGGCCTCCCACTGATATCCAACAAGGCCATCCCATCCTCTGCCACATATGCAGCCAATGCCATGGGTCCCTCCATGTATATTCTGGATGGTGGTCCAGTCTCCAGGAGCTCCCGGGGGCCTGGCCGGTTGACACTGTTGCTCCCTCTATGGGGCTACAAACCCCCTCAGAAGCTTGGACTTCTTTAAAGTGGAGTCAGTGGTAAAAAGGAAAAGTGCTACCTACAACTTCACAGAAAAGGGATAGAAAGAATTTGAGAGCTGCTGATAGCGAGGCTGGCTGTGAACTGCTGTCTTCTAGATCAACTCACAGCACTGTGGTTATCTGTACAAAAGGTCAAGCCAGTCAAAATTCCAACATGGTTAGGGAGAGACCGCTGGGGCCCATCTCAGTTGCCAGTTGATGGTTGCTGAAGAGGGAAGGACTACTCTCTCATAGCATAGACGTTAATAGTTGCTGGGGCAGCCACTGGGGAGAGACAAACATTAGCTTCAGTGGCGTAGTCCATGCTCCTGTAAGTAGACCCAGTGACACTCATTGGTTCACCAAGAAAACCTGTTCTCCATCACATTGTTGATACCAGCAGGATGTATCCATTGCTGTGTCTTCCAGCTCCCATTGAGCAAGTCCTGGCCTCTTGACTTCAGACTTCCCCAGCGAGTACATCGACCCTACCCTTTATTTCCTGTATCCTGATGCTTTGCATCAGAGGCCTTGCCAGAGAACTATATTTGAAATGCAAACCAACTTTTCCAGAGACAATGTCATGGGCTCTAATCACCACAGGGCCAGGCAGGTACCAAGCAACTAGGCAGGGTCAACACCACAGAGCCCACTCAAACTCTTCAGGCTTGTTACAACTCTTTAAACTGTCCCATCCTAGACTTGGGGCATGGGGACATATATCTTTGATAACCTCAAGTTGAGTGACAGGCAAAAGGTAACAAAATCATCATCTTAGGCTTCTTCATATTCTGTGTTGGAGTTCTGGGCTCATGACAAGCTCAGGGACAGCAGACAGAGTGAATTTAAAATAAGTCTCATTTTAATACTGTGATGGATAATTTTGATCATCAGCTTGTTAGGGTATAGAATCACCTAGGAAACAGAATTCTGCACATGTCTGGGATGTAGTTGCTTAACCTGGTTAGATGGCGTGGGAATATCTACCCTATATTGTCGGCACTATCCCATAGGCTGGAGTCTCAGACCGAGTAAAAAGAAAGTGAGCAGAGATTTAGTTTCTTGAGTGTCCCCTCTGCTTTGTGGAACGTCTTTCTCTGTGTGCTTGATGCATGTGTGTTTCCTCACACCTGATAGAAACTTCCTTAGGAATTAAGGAAGCAAGCAAGCTGAGTGTTCTCATTCATGGTTCTCTGCTTCCTGAGGGCAGAAGATCAGCTGAAGCACTGCCTATGGCCACACCTTCCCACCAGGAGAGACTTCCCTAGAACCAGGAGCTGAAATAAAGCCGTCCTTGTCTAAGTTCTTTTTATCTGATGTTTTGTCACAGCAGCAAGACAAGTTGAGGACAATCTCTGACTTCCACTTACCGACCATTACACATGGGTTCCAGAATTCATGCACACAAATATGCACACACATACATACACACTTATATCACATACACATGGGATTTTAAAAATTCTTACTAGCAGATGACTTCATGTATGAAGGTAGATGCCAGCTCTACTGAGTGGAGTCCTACTAGGCACACATTTTTGTGACTCTATACTATCTTTGTTGAGCCATGTCTTGTCGATATTACCTTTTCTCTAGCCTTTACCTTGCTTGGGCCATGGAACCACTTGAGGATAAGTTCTGACTTGTCTTCAACCGCCTATCAAAAGTTATCAAGCATGTTGAATTTTAAAAATCATTGGAATAAACATAAATAAGATGCAGTCCTGCCCTCAAAGAGTTATTAATTTCAGCAGGTGAATTTTAGAAAGCATGAAACAAACAGAATTTCTCAAAACTACAGCAGTAAAGGTAGAAATAGTGGCATGTTCACGGTCAAATGAAACTCACAAGTCTTAGGAAGTTCCTAAAATTTATAAAATCATGAATTCCCTCCCCAAGATTATATAAGTAGTAACAATTTTTTAGAAGAGTCCCAGTGACACACAAGTGGGTGACCCCATGGATGCAACTTTCATGAGTCATCAAACATGCAAAGGTGACAATCTCAGTAATGCTGTCACCTTTGAATAACTTATGCTCCTGGAAGTCACCCCCAATAAACTCACTGATTCATTGAGATAGATCTAGATGGAACTGCTTCTTTGGCCTGTTCAATTGTGACTATCAGGGGTGAGTAAGTGTTTGTATCTCCCTGGGAAAGGTCACAAAAATAAAAAAATAAAAATCCACATATAAGAGGGTAAAAAAAAGTCAGAGGATGCTTCCAGCTGAAGGCAAAGCCTACATCATATACCTAGCCAGGTTCTCAGAACTTCCAACCATTGGCTCAGGCTCAAAGGTCAAGTTCAAGAATCAAAGAGACCTAAGCTAAAGAGGCAGGCTAGAGTCAGAATGATCACATTAAAGGGCTTCATCTTAATTACACTGGGGTTGTTGGGGAGTTATTAGCAAGCTGGGGTATAATGCTATCTTAGTTATTGTTCTATAGCTGTGAAGAGACACCACAACTGTGACAATTCTTGTAAAAGAAAGCATTTAATTGTGGTCATGCTTGCAGTTTCTGAGGTTATGGCATGGAGTATGGTGGCAAGCATGGTGCTGGAGCAGTCTCTGAGAGATATAGCTGATCTATAGGCCGAGACAGAGACAGAGACAGAGAGATAGAAATAGAGAAAAAGAGACAAAGATAGACACCAACTCAGGCAGGCAGACAGACAGACAGACCAGGTCTGGCATAGGCTTTTGATACCTTGAAGCCCACCCCCAGTGACATACATCCTCTGACAGGGCCATACCTCCTGATCCTTCTAATCCTTTCAAAGAGTTCCACTCCCTGGTGATTAAGCATTCAAATACATAAGTTTATAGGGTCACTCTCATTCAAGCCACCACAGATACTGCCTTAATTAGGTCTCTGTTATAGTACTAAAACTTCATGACCAAAACCAATCTGGCAAGGAAGTGATTTAACTTATAGTCCATCCTTGAGAGAAGTCAGGACAGGAACTCAAACAAGGCAGGAACTTGGAGGCAAGAATGATGCAGAAGCCATGGTTGAATACTGTTTACTATGCTTTCCATGGCTTGCTGAGCCTGCTTTCTTATAACACCCAGAACCACCAGCCCAATGATGATGCCACCCACAGAGAACTGGGCCCCCCCCCACATCATAAAATGCACCACATGATTGTCCACAGGCCAATTTCTCAATTTCTCAATTGAGGTTCCTCTTCTGAAGCAACTCTAGTTTTTATCAAGTTGACATAAAACTAGCCTGCACAATACAGACAGAAAGGAACACACAAATACCCCCAGGAAAGAACAAGATGCTGGGGAGAGAGTCTAAGGAGAGTGCTAACGATGGAACATAAGTGTTCCAGCATCGAGTTCTGGCAGTCTGTACTTCCCTGACCAGTCAAATTCCAAATCTTCACCTCTGTTAACTCTATAAATTCTCACATGTGCCAAACTAAACTGGGGTTGGGGTAGTCAGACCTAAATCAAGATGGTTGATTTTTGTTTTTTGGTTTTTTTTTTAAGAAGTGTTGGTGGTTATTATGGTTTTAAGCATGGGCAGTAAGGGAGGCATAGAAGTGGAAAGATGAGAGTATAGGGGAGCAGGGGGAGAAAGACCAACTTAGGAAAAAGGACAGTAGGGGGAGATGAGCTGGCTCAACGGGCAAACAAAAGAGGTCAGGGAAACCTGACAAGCAAATGGGGATCCCTGAGACCTATACTGTGAAAGGAGAACCGTGATTCCTGCAAGCTGCCACTCAGCTCCACAGGTGGGTCATGGTACAACACCCAAAATGAATAAAGAACTATAATTTTTAATTTTTTAAATTAAAAAAAGGGTGATTGTAAATACTCAGCTGTGGGCCTTGGCCTCTCAAGAATACTGTGTTTAAGTGTGAAGACAGTTTTTGATGGATCAGGGCAAGTCATTACTCCAACAGTGTTTCATACGTTAGGATGATTCTTTTTTTTTTTTTTCCGAGTCGATGATTCTTTTTTAATATTTTATATCTTATGAGCATTGGCGTTTTGCCTTTCACTCATATATGTGTGGGGTGTCAGATCCCCTTGAATGGAAGTTATGGACAGTTGAGAGCTGCCATGTGGGTGCTGGGAATTGAATCCAGGTCCTTTGAAAGAGCAGCCTGTGCTCCTAACTGCTGAGTCATCTCTAGCCCAGGATTACTCTTACTAAGAGCCATACACCCATGCAGAGCCAGGAAGGCACACTCATTACTGGCTCTAGCACATGGAAGATTTATTTTATGTGCATGCTATATAATAAAAAGAAAATGAATTCTAGTTACTGGCTAAGTACCATGTCTCCCGTCTTAATATATAACAATTAACAAAGACACGGAATCAACAGGGGTGTCCATCAATGTATGGATGACTAGATAATGAGAAGTTGGCTGCTACCTAATGGCACATCACTTAGTCATAAAGAAAAATGAAATCCTATTGTCTGTAGCCAAATAAATAATCGTCTGGTTGGTCTGGAACCAGAAGTTAGCATGCTAAGCCAAACAAACTGAGCAAGTCCTCTTATTCTCTCTATGTGAAAACTTTGCATTAAAACAAACAAACAAACAAACAAACAAAGTTCACCTGAAGGCAAAAGTAAGGTTATTGGAGAATTGGAAAGACACAGGAAGGGTCAGGGAGACAGAAGGGTAGACATGTAGCTGGACGCGCTTGGTGCGTGCTTGGAAATGTCACAGTGAGTCACTTATCTTTTATAATCCATGTGTTAATAATAATAATTGTAAGCAAAAAAATCTAAGATGGGAGCAGCAAGATGACTCAGCCGGTGAAGGAGACCCCCAGGACAGAGGAGACAACTGACCTTGACCAGTGGTGTCCACACAAATGCCTTGTACACATACACCCACCCACATGCATATGTGCACATATGAGCACACAGTCGAATAAATGTAACTGTAAGATGCATGTTATATTTAATATATACACAAGAGCATACACACACATACACCCACCCACATGCATGCATATGTACACACAAACACACAATCAAATAAATGTAGCTGTAAGAGTCATGTTATATTTAATATGTCCACAGCCACATATACACATATACACCCACCTGCATGCATGAATGTGCACATATGAGCACACAATCAGATAAATGTAACTATAAGATGCATGTTATATTTAATATATACACAAGAGCATACATACACACACACACATACACACAAACACACTGGTTTAATCAAAGGGTTCAATTTAGTTTACATTTATTTCACTGTATTTCATAGGAACTGGTTGAAGGGATAATTATACTCAGTGGTAGAAAACAACTATTTTTAAGTACACACGTCCAAAAATCCCAGCCCTGGAGCCAACAGCCATTGTTTTATAGCACGCACATGTCTTAGCAGGCGTCCCCACGGATGGCCTTCCCCTTTCCCTACTTTGAATTAGCCCTTGGGCACTTTTAAACTTCAAATCAGAAGTTTCCTTTTAGTAAAGGTCAGCCCTGGAAAGTCTCTCCCTACCCCACAAAACAAGCTCCCTTTCAGGAATCCTAAGCCGAAACTCATTTCCTGAGTTTATGAAACACCCATCCTCATCGCTGCTTCGTGTCGTCTAATTGAGGGAAGGCCCCTTCGCCGAGGCCTAACTGCTCCCAGTTGGAGCCCATCAGGGCTGTGTGAGAAACGTGCCAGGAGTGTTACTGCAGCATGTTCCAGGACATTCTTACTCCTGCCAGCTGAGGTGGGGGGCTTCACCAACACCATCCCCTCCCTCACCTCACCCGTATTTACTTACTCCCAGGACATGTGTGTGTGTGGGGGGGGGGGGGGACAACAGCAATAAGCGATCTGCTGCGTGCCCAGAAGCAAGAGGCTTGGGGGAAACATGCTAAGTGCCTGCAATTGACTTATCACTTCTCATTGCTGAAAGGGTCTCACTTCCATCAGGGCTCCCTCTTGCCTTCAGGGGTGGGAAGCATTATAGGAGAGCCCAGCACAGCCACAGCCATCTCTGTGTTAAAGAGAACAGCAATTCTCCACAATACTTCCATAATCACAAGACTGTTGTGATCTTGTTCTAGTTATACGACAAACACTGTGTCTAAAACCTCGAAGACCCCCAAGGGGGGGGGGGCTCTTAAATAACTCGTCCCTCCACATCATGATAAGTCTCAGCCTCTCTCCACGACTCCACCGAAACTGATGCTTCCCCTTCACCAATGGCCTCTTATGGTATCAAGCCTTATCATCAACTCTGCATGATCCCTTCAATTATAAAGACTTTCATGCCAACAAAAGCAAGACCACACAGGAGATTCTTATACAAGTTTAGCTGCCCGCGTGAGACGTGGCATTAGCCCGCTTTGGGCCACACCTTCTGTGTGCTAACCCCAAAGAAACACTTTCCAGGTGACTTCTTGTCAATAATGCTAGTCTTATATTAACCACAGACAACTATGCCCAACTAACCAACATCAATTATCCCAGTAAAGCAACGGCTTCACTCATACATTCTTCATCCAAAATATCATATAAACAGCCCTGAGAGTCTTTGTGTCCCTCGGAGGTTTCATAAGGAAAATATTAATTGTGGGAGAACATTCTATAGAGTGTTGCTCATAGCTCTTAACCTAACAGAGAGAAGTCTGGGATGGCTTCTGGGAGATAGATGGTGCCAACTTTGTTCTGATAGAAGTGCAGTAGTTATGGGGAGAGGAGAAGAAACACACACAGAGTGTGTGTGTGTGTGTGTGTGTGTGTGTGTGTGTAGGGTGCTGGGTGGAAGCTACATGAAGTTCATTTATATTCATGCATATCACTAAGTTATTCATCAAATAATCTTAATGTTAGCTCTACATGCAGACACTGACTGTGGGGTCCATGTTGGCTCTGTTATCTGCAAGCTCCCACAGAGCACTCCTACTAATCTCTAAGCACCCAATGGCTTTTCCAGCCATTCCACAATCTTCCCCAAAAGCACCACAGCCACGCTATCACAGCAATGTCTGATCTGTGGTACCAATTTCGACTCTAGCTATGCTTTCCAGTTGCTGTGATAAATACCATGACCAAAACAACTTGAGGAGGAAAGGGTTTGTTTTATCTACACGTCCCTCACTAAGGTAAGGCAGGCAGGAACTCAAGGCAGGAAACAGGAACTGGGCCAGAGACCAAGAAGGGCACCGCCTACTAGCCTATTCTCCATGGCTTGCCCAGCCCACTTCTTCACACAACCCAGGAGGCTTCTTCAACCATAAAGACACCAGCTTTTCTCTTATAGACGGGAAGACTGCAAACACTGCTCACCAGTTTTCAGTGATGACTGTGAGCATTTATTGGCGATCATATAAATTCTTTATTCCCTCTATATTTATGAATTGCCAATAGAATTTAAAGAGGAATATTTTCATCTCTCCAATCAATTCATGTGTTCACTCATTTACATTATTACAAACTCATGAATCTTAATGGGATTTACTGGGTTATAGCCCAGTTGACACTATAATCAGCCTAGTTTTAGTTACAGGGTGTGTATTCAAGCTATCTCTGGTGTCTTTTTTTTTTTTTAATTGATAAAAGTTAACTTCATAACAGAGACAACATGGCTTCCCATGTGTTGTGAGTGGACTGTGAACTGTTCCCCACAGGTTCATTTGAGCACTTGGTCCCCAGGTGATAAATTAGTGTTTAGAGAGACAATGAAAAGTTTGGGACATGGAACCTGGCCCAATGTACATTATTAGGAATACTAACTTGGTTGGCTGATTGGTTGATTGGCTAGCTGGCTGGTTGGTTGGTTGAGTGGTTGGCTGACTGGCTGACTGGCTGGTTAGTTGCTTGGTTGGTTAGCTTGTTGGATGGATGGATGGATGGATGGATGGATGGATGGATGGGTGGGTGGATGGGTGGATGGGTGGATAGATGGATGGATGGATGGATGGATGGATGGATGGATGGATGGGTGGATGGACGGATGGACGGACGGACGGACGGACGGATGGATGGGTGGATGGGTGGATGGGTGGATGGGTGGATAGATGGATGGATGGGTGGATGGGTGGATAGATGGATGGGTGGGTGGATGGGTGGATGGGTGGATAGATGGATGGGTGGGTGGGTGGGTGGGTGGATAGGTGGACAGGTGGATGGCTAGTTATTTGCCTTTAAAACAGTAGCATGCTTTTGAACCTCAGACTCTCAGGTGTTCACATTACAGATCTGCCCAAGCTCACCTAGCTCACTGTGTGTTCTTAGAGCTCCTCAAGGCAATAGGGAGAATGAGGTATAAATGTACATCCCATTTGCCATTCATACTTTAACATTTGCAAGGGTTGTATGGACAGAGAAAAAGATTTCTTGGATAAAAAGTGCAAAACAATACAAATTGATTTGAAATTGTCAGTTGTTCACCAACGCTCCGTGATAACAGCATACATACTACATTGGAAAAGGAACTGAGTCTAGAATCTGAGTGGCTCCTCACCTTTAAATCAGCACTGTGGGGCTGCAGAGAGGGCTCAGTGGGGAGAGTAAGTGCTGCACAACCATGAAAGTCTGAGTTTGGATCCATAACATCCATGGAAAAGGAGTGCTAAGGGTGGGAAGAGACAGACAGAGCCCCAGGGCTAGATGCCAGTCAGCCTAACTTCAACAGCAAGCTCCAAGATCAGAGAGAACACAGAAGACAAGCTAAATCAGCCTCTGACCTCAACATACACAGGCTTGGGCAAGCACCTTCACAGACACAAATATAGACAGACAGACAGACAGACAGACACACACACACACACACTCACTCACTCATTCACACACAGACACTCAAACATTCACTCACACATGCATACACATTTCACACACATTCACTTACACATACACACACATTCTCGCACATACACTCACACTTAGACACATACATCTATCCACACAGACACACACAGGTTCACACACAGAGACACACACACACACACACATTCACATACTCTCACTTACACACAGGCACACATTCACACACAGAGACATACACACATTCACACATACACAGGCACCCAAACATTCACTCACACATGCCACACATTTACACACACATTCACTTACATACACACACACACACACACACACATTTACCCACATGGAAACAAACACGTTCATACACAGAGACACACATAGTCACACACTCTCACTCACACACAGGCACACATTTCCACACAGAGACATACATACATTCACTCACATGCATACACAGAGACACACACATTCACTTTACACATACACACTTACACACACACTCACTTGTACTCACATACACACATTCACACACACATACTCATACTCACATACACATAAACTCACACATACTCTCACACACATTATCATACACACACACACATTCAGGCTAAAGAAGCAACGCTTACTTGAGGAATTGTCACCTTATAAAATATATTTAATTACAAAAGAACTACTCTGGTTTGTTAACTGTTTGATAATTAAATAGTTGGAAATATTTGGAGTAGAAAAAGCCTCTGGTTTCTCTCAAACTATGTTGTTCCAACTGGGCTGACCTAAGTGCAATTGAAACCGAGGGGCCACTTTCATATTTCCAGGAAGCCCTCATGCCAGAATTCAGCCCTCAGAAAAGGAACCAGCCCTCATTACAGCTCCCAGAAGTGGGAATGGAAACCAGGGAAGAAGGAGTTATTACTACAGTGTGATTAGCCATAGGCCAGGAAAGGTCTCAGTGGAGGTGGAGGGTGTGCAGTGAAAACCCCTGGCCCCTGATCGACCTTCCCCACAGCCTGCTGACAGCCCAGAAAGGAGGCGTGAAGCAGGCTGGCTCTCTGTCTGGCCTCCCAAGGGGTTGACACTAACCAAACCAGGGGAAAACTAGTGACTCATCACATCCCTTCCTCTCACAACCTGGTCTTCACCTTCAAGCGAGTCCCTGCCTTGGCCACTAATCACTAATGATGAGTCTCAGAGTCACTTGAGAAGTCTTGCCCTGCTTTGTGAGTGCTACAGTTTGAATATGAAAGATCCCCACCCCACCCCCAGAGGCTCATGTTTGAACACTTGGTCCTCCAGCTGATAGTACTGTGTCATAGCTCTCCCAAAGATTTCTGACACCAAGTACCGACTATAATTAAGAATATACCCAGTATCTCCCACATTGCCAAGTGTTCTTAGCAGAAAGAAACAAGTGTGTGCTGTGTGGTACCTTAGTTAGCATGATCTGATCATTCCATGGTACAGGCACATTCCACTGTATACAGCACCAGACTGCATACATCAACAAGTATGTAGTTATCTTATGTGAAATAAAAAGTAACCACATTTTAAGAAATATTATTGTACCGAATACATGTGTGTCCATATATAAAATTCCATAGTTTCTTCATACCAACAAAAACATGTTTTTTACACTTTGTGTAAAGTTATTTGAATGTACAGTTGATTGTACATTCTACAGAATAGAATGTTCAGCCGGGCATGGTGGCACACACCTTTGATCCCAGCACTTGGGAGGCAGAGGCAGGTGAATTTCTGACCCAAGGTCTAAATAACTTTAAACATCCCACAGTCTTTACATATTCTTAAAATTTCAATCTCTTTAAAATATCCATCTCTTTTAAAATCCAAAGTCATTTTACAATTAAAAGTCTCTTAACTGTGGGCTCCACTAAAATAGTTTCTTCCTTCAAGAGGGAAAATATCAGGGCACAGTCACAATCGAAAGCAAAAATCAATGTCCAACCTTCCAATGTCTGGGATCCAACTCACAATCTTCTGGGCTCCTCCAAGGGCTTGGGTCACTTTTCCAGCCATGCCCTTTGTAGCACACGCGTCATCCTCTAGGCTCCAGATGCCTGTACTCCACTGCTGCTGCTGCTCTTGGTGGTCATCTCATGGTACTGGCATCTCCAAAACACTGCATGACCCCTTCAGTCCTGGGCCTTCACTTGCAACTGCAGCTGCACCTTCACCAATGGCCTTCCATGGCCTCTCACAGTGTCGAGCCTCAGCTGCTCTTCGTGACCCCTTCATGCCTTCAAAACCAGTACCACCTGGGTGACCCTTACGTATTACCAAGTCCCGCTGCAGCAGGAGTACAACCTTGGCTATCTCTGGAACACAGCCTCTTTGTGCTTTCAGAAAACACTTCCCAGAAGATGTCACCTCAATGATGCTGGTCTCTTCTTAATCACCGCTAATTTCTTAGCTCCAGCTAACCAGCATCAATAGTCCCAGTAATGCAAAGTTTTTGCTTTGGTAGTTCTGGTATCTTGTTAATCACAGCTGATTCTTCAGCCCCAGCTAACCAGAACCACAGAATCTTCACAATCAAAACAGCAATGGCCCTGAAAAGAGTCTTTAATTTTCCCTCTGAAATTTCACAAACCAGACCTCCATCTTCTGCACTGTTCTCAACATTATCTTCCAAGCTCCTACACAACATCTGACATTGCTCTTAATAACGAATGGATCTTCAAGCCCAAAGTTCCAAAGTCCTTCCACAGTCCTCCCCAAAACATGGTCAGGTTGTCACAGGAATACCCCACTCTGCTGGTACCAATTTGTCTTAGTCAGGGTTTCTATTCCTGCACAAACATCATGACCAAGAAGCAAGTTGGGGAGGAAAGGGTTTATTCGGCTTACACTTCCATACTGCTGTTCATCACCAAAGGAAGTCAGGACTGGAACTCAAGGAGGTCAGACAGCAGGAGCTGATGCAGAGGCCATGGAGGGATATTCCTTTTTACACTTTGTGTAAAGTTATTTGATGTACAGTTGATTGTACACTCTACAGAATAGAATGTTCAGCCGGGCATGGTGGCGCACACCTTTGATCCCAGCACTTGGGAGGCAGAGGCAGGTGAATTTCTGAGTTCGAGGCCAGCCTGGTCTACAGAGTGAGTTCCAGGACAACCAAGACTACAGAGAGAAACGCTGTCTCGAAAAAAAAAAAAGAAAAGAAAAGAAAAGGGGAGGGGAGGGGAGGGGAGGAGAGGAGAGGAGAGGAGAGGGGAGGAAAAAGAAAGAAAGAAAATGTTCTAGTACTATCTGAAAATTTAGAATGCTGAAGTCCGATGTTGCTTAAATAAAATTTTCCCAGTAGGTGGCGCTGTTCTCTCTGAAACAGAACAGATAGCCGGGCAGAAGGCCAGCTGCTTTCTAAAACAAAACAAAGTAAAATACAACAACAAAACAAAACAAAGACAAAAACAAATGAGAAGCCTGTTGGAATTGTTCTTAGAAGGACTGAGGAATCCAGAGGTACAGGAACTCCAGAAGAAGACCAACAGAATTAACAAATCTGGGTCCTTGGGGGCTCCCAGACACTAGACCACCAACCAAAGAGTATTTAGGGGCTAGACATAGGCCTCCCCCCTCCCACGTATGTACCAGATGTGCAGCTTGGTCTTCATATGGGTCCCACAACAACTGAAGCAAGGGCTGTCCCTGACTCTTGCTTGCCTGTGGATCCTGTTCCTGTAACTATGCTTGCTGTCTTGTCTGGCCTCAGTGGTAAAGGATTTACCTAGTCCTTTGGTGTCTTGGTGTGCCAGGGTAGATTGGTACCCAGGGGGGACCTCCCCCTTCTCCAAGGTGAAGAGAGGGGAGGGGAGAGGGGCCTTGTGGATGGGACTGGGAGGAGGGGAGCTGCAATCAGGATATAAAGTGAATAGATAAATTAATGGGGAGATAGTACATATTGCTGGAGATGGGGTAGATACAAGAGGCCCTGGGCTGGCTTCGGAACCCCACAGAGGTGGGCATGTAGGCACATGCTAGTAACTAACACCAGAGACCCAGAGGTGGGAACAGGACAATCAGAAGTTTAAGGCCATCCCTAGGTACATATCAAGTTTAAGGCTAGCCTTGACTACTTTTAAGAGGCCCCATCTCAAAGCAAACCAACAACAAAATAAACCAGAAACATGTGGGTTTGTCATGCACTACGTGTGAGTTCAAGAAGGAATCATGAAAGGCGGCTGCTGGAAGATCAGATTTGATAGCCAACCAAAGGAGCCGTTGCAGAAAGCAGGGATTAGTTCAAGTGTGAAAACAGTTGGACCCCCCAGGCTTCCAGCATAAACATAACAGTTTAATAATATTTACTTACTTAGAAAGTTAGGAATAATTCTTTTCACCGTGTAATATGTTCTCACACATTGCCTGATATACGCTATGTGATCCCTCCCCCAGACAAAGTGACGGAGGAGGGAGCATTGCTGTAGTCATCAGCTTTCCGATACTGTAACAGAATACCGGAGACTTGGTTTTATAAAGAGAAGGTTTGCTTTCACTCATAATTTTGCAAGTTTGGGTCTATGCTAAATTGCCCACCCTACTTTGGGACCTCTGGCACAGCAGTGTATCACAGAAGCAGTGCTCTCATGGCCAGGAATAAAGGAACAGGAGGAAGGGGCCAGAGTCCCACAATCTCACATCCCCATGCATCCTGCTGTGCCCAACCTCTTAAACTTCTAACACCTTCCAGTAGCACCAAGGTGAGGACTGAGCCTTTACACATGCGCCCATGGAGAGCCTTTATCTAACCACACCCATAGTGCCCCCATTTTCAGGAACAGTAAACTGAGGTCAAGTAACTTGTCGACAGTCCTCCAGCCGGTGTAAGTGATGGAGTTAAGATTTAAACGCTAGTGATCCAGCCTCAGGGCGTGTGATCTGATCTGAATGCCTGATATCATCACGCTCTCCAGCCCTGAAGAAAGCAATAATGTTGGGCACACCAAGTGGGTAATTAGGAGAGTGATGACTGAAGAGGAGGAGACGCTCGCTCGCCTGGCCTTTCCCACATTGAACGATGGTGAGGTTAATGAGTCCATCACAGAAAGACCTGTGTCACGTGGCTCATTCACTAGCTGACTCCAAAGAGGAATTCCTTTTATGGCTTTTCTGAGCACTTTACCGGGAAAGTAGCTGCGTGTCCTGAAAGCTCACCTCTTCCTCCGGGCTGGACTGTTCAGTGCTCATCAGAACTAAAGATAAGGTCAAAGGTTCCCTCTTCAATTCTTCCCCGCCTGACAGAGGGAGGAGGAGTCAGCCTCCGCCCGCCCCGCTCCCACCTTATCCCACACTCTGCCCCCAGCCACTTTATCCCAGCTTCCAGAGCCATCCCACCCACCCACTTTCTCCCAGCCTCCGCCCCCACCCACCCACTTTATCTCAGCTGCGCAGCTTGACTTCTTACAGAAACCAGGGCGAAGGAGAGATGGGGCCCAGCAGAGTGTATTCTGGGCTTGGTAGCTCTTCTCTGAACAACGTGTCCTCACACTACACTGCTCCACTGTTCGCTTATCGGTAACCAAGACCTGTGTTGGGAATAGCTGCCGCCAATGCTGGTCTCGTATGACAAGGGTGGGCTTATTTCATCTATATGTCCTTTTTAATTGAATAGCATATACATTCTACAATTTAATGACATTTCTACGTACACAGAGAGTGCCGTGTTTCCATGTCGAACTTCCAGACGCCCGTCTCGAGCTCTGTTTGCTTGTTTACTTGTTGTTTTTGTTGGTTGGTTTTATTTTGTTTTGTTTTGTTTTGTTTTGTTTTGTTTTCTTCTTGCCCTCAAATCCCCACGCCGAAGAGAAACACAGTTTGCAACACAAACATGAGCCACATCTTGTGTACAGCGCCATGTGTAACATACGTTTATGCTTGCCCCAGGCGCTTCCAGTCACTGTGCCCAAACCAGACAAGGAGCAACTCAAAGGAGAAAGGGCTTGCCTGGGCTCACACTTTGAGCGGAGACAGTCCACCATCACAAAGAGAGCATGGTAGGGGTACTACCAGGAGCATCTGTCTGTGAACCTCAAGGTCCTGACCCCAGTGACCCACTTCCTCCAGCTAGACCCCACTTCTCAATGTTCTACAGCCTCCTGATCTAGCACTGCCGGCAGGGACCAAGTGTGCAGACACCGGAGCCCACGGAGGACATTACACATTCAAACCATAGCAATGTCAAAGTCACCAAATCTCAATAAAGTAAAACCGGCCTTTGAACTATTTTATGGGTTGGGTTTTGTTTTGTTTTGTTTTGTTTTGTGGTTTTGGTTTTTTGTCTGTTTTTTTTTAAATTTGGTTTGTGTTTTGGTTTGGTTTCTTTTCTTTTCTTTTTTTTTTAGGAGTAATGTCAGAGGTTGGCACTGGGTGTCTTTTTCTCTTACTCTCCATTTTATCTAATTATTATTATTTTATGGCTGTTTTCCTGAGCGTATGTCTGTTTACCACATTCGTGCTTAGTGCTCAGAGAGCCCTGAAGAAGGGCGTCAGGTCTGTTGGGAGTAGAGTTATAAATGGTTATGAGCCATCACTTGGGTGTTGGGAAACAAACCCAGATCCTCTAGAAAAGGAGCCAGTGCTCTTAATCACAGAGCCGTCTCTCCACTCCCCTTCTTTATTATTTTTAAGACAGGTATGTCATTAACCCTGCAGCTGCCAGTGACCTGGGGTCATGAGCCTCCACCTCCTCACCAGCACAGGCATCATAAGGACACATCACTGTGCTCATGGCTTTACATAGGTGCTGGGGAGACCAAGCCAGGTCCTCATGTTGGTGTGAAAATCACTTTACCAACTTAGCATCTCCCTAAGATCCAGTTTTTAAACATATTCACTGTCTCTAGTTGCCAAGAAAACACAACTCAAAGTCAAATGAGGTACCATCTCACTCTATTAGGTGGCTGTGTTTTTTATGTAAAAATAAGGACAGGATATGAAAATAAAGTGAATAATAGAAAGATTATGGGAAATAATATGACAGTTTCTTTTATTAAAAAAACTAAAATAGAACTATTGTTATATACAGCGAGGCATTACTAGATACATGATCAAAGAAGGAAATTGCTCCATGAAAAAGACAGATGGACTCCTAAGTTTATCAACAGATGACTGGATAAAGAAAATACAAGCTAGACAATTGATGATAGAGAGATTGATAGATAGGTAGATAGATAGATAGATAGATAGATAGATAGATAGATAGATAGATGAAAGATAGATGAGTGAAAAATATATAATGACAGACAAATGGACAACTGATATATAGACAGATGATAGGTAAGTAGAAATAGATTGATAAATGATAGATAGATAGATAGATAGATAGATAGATAGATAGATAGATAGATTAAATATAGATGAGTGAAAGATATATTATGATAGACAAATAGACAACTGATATATAGACAGATGATATATAAGTAGAAATAGATTGATAAGTGATAGATAGATAGATAGATAGATAGATAGATAGATAATAAATAATAGATATATAGATGTTGTAGGATTTTCCCTGTCCCTGCCTGTGATTGGACAGGGAAAGGGTAGGTAAAGCTAATTGTTGCACAGACAAGGAGCCTCTCAGAGGAGAGCGAGGAGAATGGAGGCTGATGTGATGATTTCACAAAGTTAGAATAACTGGGAAAAAGCTTTTATTGTTATCAATTGGCTCTGAAATTATTGTATTAGCATCTTGTAAATTGTGATTTTATTGATACATAAATCCAATTGGTTAATTATAAGCATTGAGTCTTGTTTGTACTGGGTTACTGGGAATTGTATTATCAAACCACAAGGGTGGCAGATCCATTTGGTTACTAGAATGTGGGTCAGAGCTGGTGGTAGAGAGGGAACTAGCGGCTCCAGGGACAAGCGAATGAGAGCTAGAAATACAGCAATCGGGCAAGCTGGGGCAAGCTCGAAAAAGTAGCCCAGCGAGAAAACACTGTGCAGGCACAAGCGCAGGAACGTGCGGTTTCACTTTTTTAATATTTCCCAAAACATATAGACAGATGATAAGTACATAGAAATGGATTGATAGATGATCATAGATGATTGATAAATGATAGATATACAGACTGATGATAGGTAAATAGAAATAGATTGATAAATGATTGATAGATGATAGGTAGATAGATGATACAGGTTGACTGATAGATGAAAAGTAACAGACAGACAATAGAGATGATAGATGTGGATAAAGATCTCATGGGATGATGCTTTTCCACTACGTGGAGGACAGCACAAGGTGAAACAAGACATGGGCAGAGCAGAGCTGGCACATGACCTCAATCACATGTGAAACTTGAGAGCAATGATCTCATAGAATGTAAGAGTATGGCACTGGGATGGAGAGAGAATACTGGGATATGAAGAGGTTGGCCATGGGCACGTTATACTTCGTGAGAGGAAGAATATGTCCTGGTTGCTACTGTACAGTAAGGTGATGGTGACAATAGTGATGACAGCCTATAATTAATATATTCTGTTTCCAAAGAGCTTACAGAGAGGGTTTTGGATGTGCCCACCACAAAGAAATTAGTTGTTTATAGGGATGAGTATGCTCGTTGCCCTTCATTGGACCCTGACCCATATGTGCACCTATCAAAGCATCACTTGGGAGCTGGGGAGATGCTGAGTGGATGAAGTCCTTCTGCACAAACATGAGGACCTGACCAGATTCCCAACAATGAACACGAGGCATGCCAGCACACATCTACAACTCACGAGCTCAGGAGAGGGGGAGACAGGCAGATTCCATGGACTCACTGAACAGCCAGTGTAGCCACAAGGGCAAGTTCCAGGCTCAGTGAGAAACCCAGTCTCAAAATCGAGAATAGTCAAGGAATACTTCTGACCTTGACCCCTGGCCTCCACATGTGCATTCATGGGCATATACACTTGCACACAGCACACACAAAAACACCACATTGTACCTCCTAGTCACATATAATCATTATGTGTGAACCACAAATGTAAAGCTTTTAAAGAATTAAAGTAAATA
Source organism: Mus musculus (assembly GCF_000001635.26). Taxonomy (NCBI): domain Eukaryota; kingdom Metazoa; phylum Chordata; class Mammalia; order Rodentia; family Muridae; genus Mus; species Mus musculus. The sequence goes on along the minus strand of NC_000067.6, from coordinate 185,512,084 downwards.
AGAAATAATAGCTCGACGCGTGTGTATAAAGCTGCTTCCAAGACTCGCTTTTTCTCACAATTTAAAGCTAACAAATTAGTTACTATAATATTGTTCACTCTCATAAAGACTCCAATTTTACACTCACACAAATATTTGAAAGCTTATTTTTAAATTCTATGAGATTGAAAGATGAATGCATCTTCATAGGAAGTTATTCCAAGTCGGTAAGAGACTAAAAGCTTTGCTAAAATAATCATTTCAACAAAGACTTCTCTTGATAGGTTTCTTAAGAAATGCACATAACAGTTATAGGGTCTAACAAGAGGGGACATAAATAAGAGCACCTCCTGCCACACAGGCCTGGGGACTAGTACTGGACCTGCACAATTCACATAAAGCTGGAAGGAGAGAACCGGCTCCACGCAGTTGTCCTCTGATTTGTACATGTGTACGATGCCACATGCATCCACATGCACACACCATGTACACACCATATACACATGATATCACGCCTACACACCATGCACACACTATGCACACACCATGCACACAGCATGTATGCACTATATGCACACCTATACACCATGTACACACCATGCACACACCATGTACACACTACATATACACCATGCACACACCATGTACGCACTACAAACACACCATGCACACACCATACACACACCAGTGCACACACCATGCACATAGCATGTACACATCATATACACACCTACACACCATCTACACACCATGCCACATGCATCCACATGCACACAACATACACATACCATGCATACACCACACACATCATACAAACACCAGTGCACACACCATACACACACCATGCACAAACCATGCACATACCATGTACACACTACATATACACCATGCACACACCATGTATATACTACAAACACACCATGCACACACAACACACACACCATGCACACATCATATACACACCATGCACATACAATGCACACACCATGCACAAACCATGTATACACCATACACACACCATGCACACACCATACACATACCATGCACACACCATACATACACCATGCACATATCTTACACACACCATGCACATACCATACACACCCCAGTGCACACTTTTACAATTCACTTATGTCTTAAAAGTAAATGGCACAATTTATTAGGTACCCAGAGAATGCAGTTTGACAAAGGTCTTTGAAAGCATCTATAATGGAATCTTAACTTGCTTTTAAAATCAGTGTTAAATGTCATCATACTTGTAAATAAATTGGAAAGTGAATTAAAGTGAACCTTCACTCATATATGTTTTCCTTGAGTTGCTAATTTCTGTAGAAAAAAAAAAACTATTGCCTCTTTATTTTATGCTATTTCCAGATGCTAGGTAGGCATATATTCTGGTGGATACAAAAATAATCCAAAATGCAGACACAGGCACTGTTTCTATAAGGGAACTGGAGGGACATTCCAGGGAAAAGGAGAGTATAGATTGAATGGGAAATTACCCCCACTAATGAAGCTTCCACCTGCCCAGCCTCCATGCCTTTCCCTCAGTGGTAGACAGTGTCCTGTGAGCCTTGAGCCCAAGTAAGCCTCTCCTCCTTCGGGTTGTTTGTGTCAGGTGTTGATCACAGTGACGAGAACAACCAATCAGGAAAGACAGAATCTCAGGGCTGAGAATGATGCCTTCATGAAACTCACCTTCTGGGTTGGCAGTGAGCCTGGGGGCTAGCACAACGAACAGCTCAATGTACTTGTTCTTGACAAAACCTCTGCCATGCAGGACTGGGGAGACGGTTCTGTGGGCAAAGCACTTGCTGGGCAAGCTTGGGGACCTGAGTGCAAATCCCAGCACCCACATACCGACGAGCACACGGGAGGTAGAGATAGAAGAATCTCCAGAAACTCACATCAGCCTGGTGTGGGCAAAAGCTAACAAAAGGAGCCCTCGTCTCAAACGAGATGGGAAGCAAAGACTGAAACCCAAGGTTCCCCTCTGACATCTACAGAACGCCACAGTGTTCCTTTTAGTCTGTCTGTCAGTCTGTGTGTCTCTCTCTGTATGTCTGTCTCTCTCCTCCCTCTCTCCCCATCCTCCCCTCCTTCCTTCTCCATTTCTCCCCCTTTCTCTCCTCCCTCTCCTTTCTCCCCCTTCCAGCCTCTCCCTCTCCCTCCCATTTATCTATAATCTTCTTCATAAATTGATAACATAATCTCAAAAATGTAAGATAGAAAAACTTCTCTTTCCTTTTGAAGGTTGGTAGAGGCTTGATTAGCTGGCTAGTTTGGAATTTCCCACAATTCAACCAAGAAGTGATCTGAGCATGTGTCAATATAACTACAGCTACCAAAGTGTCCAGTGTTTTTATCCTAGCATTCAGCAAAAAAAAAAATAAGAACACCCTCCCTCTTTCTAAAAGCTGTCTCCACAGACACTGGCTTCATATACATTCTATAGATCTTCCATTTGCCCACAGGCTCCCTGAGGAGGTGCCAAGGCAGTCATGGCTCATTCTAAGGGCATACACCTAAACAAGTGTGAGTCCAGCATCCCAGATTCCTGGGTTCACAGACAGTGTTTCTCTAGTTCCCAACAAAGAGAAGCACCCTCCTTGAGAAAGCCTGCCAGCTCCTGGCTTTCTGTGTTGAACAGAATTTCTTTGTAAAAGGTTCCAGTTTTTATTAGTTCCAGTGTGATAGTTGAAAATACTGAAAGTCCTCAGATTAAAGGATAACCTTTGTTCTCTCGCCATCCTTGATCTGAGAGCCCAGGTTCACACTCTCTTTTCCGGAGAACAGCCTTCAGGAAGTGGTTGGAGCTGAGCAGATTGGCTCCCCAACTCTGTCTCTGAGGTAATTCCACCCCAGCAGGTTTTATGGGTTATTAGTTATCACAGCACTGTCTCTCAGCATTGTCTCACCCCAAAGGTCACTGAGTCTGACTGTTATTACCCTCCGTGTTTGCCTTGGCAGGTTCCAGTTGTAATACTAATTCAGTTAAATATAACTGAAATATAAATTACACACATTGATGTAGGCTGAATTCACAAGTCATAACTACTTTAAGATCCAGGAAGGCGCCAGGCGGTGGTGATGGTTTCCTTAAACCCCAGTACTTGGGAAGCAGTGGCAGGTTGATCTCTGTGAGTTCGAGACCAGCCTAATCTATAGAGGTCCAGGACAGCCAAGGCTACACAGTGAAATCCTGTCTTGAAGATAAAATACAAAAAGCAAACAAACAAAAAAGATTCAGGAAAGCACAAGGAAGGCACAGAGGTCTCTGTAACGTTCACAGATGTCTCTCCCACCCCATCTAGCAGCCACACCACCAGTCAATGTGCCCAACACTGCGTATTGCCCTCTTGAGGGGTAACACTACACATTTAGCTCATCCAAATTTGGTTCTATCAAGGGAACACTTAAGAGCACAAGGTTGAGGGTGGGGAGGCAGAGATGGCTCTTTTGCATGAGGACCTGAGTTTGAAGCCCCAGCACTCACATAGAGCCAGTGCAGTGCTACACAGCTTTCATCCCAGCACAGGAGAGGGGGAAGGGGGAGGGGGAGAGGGAGGGCAGCAGAAACAGGAGGATTCCTGGGGCTCACTGGCCATCCCGTGTAGCCGGAGTCTTGAGCTCCAGGTTCAATGAAAGACTTTGCCTAAGCAAATAAATAGGATTCAGATTGAGAACAACACCTAACTTCAACTTCTGGTGCACACACATGTACATGTGTGCAAACACACACACACACACACACACACACACAGACACACAGGATTGAGGGTACAGAAGCAGACAGAGAGAGAGACAGGTAGATGTGTTTCCCACAAGCCCAACAATCTAATTCAATCCCTGGTTACCCAGGTGCAGGAAGAGACCCAACTCCTACAAGTTGTCTCCTCCAGACCTCTGCACGAAACACTCTCATGTCTAGCTCTAGGTTCAGTGAGAGACTCAGACTCACAAGGAATAAATAAGGTAGAGCCTGGCAGAGCAAACCACTTTATATGACCTCCTCTGGGCCATTGAGAGCCCTTGGAGACCACACATAGACAAAAGAAAGCACTGACTTCTAAGAATTTTCCCCAGGGAACAGGCCCTGGGACAACAGTGTTTGTAGCAACATTGTTTACAAAAGTGAAAGCGAGAAGATACCTAGGAAGGAATCTTCCATGAGTCAGCCAGTAAACACACACACACACACACACACACACACACACACCCCAAGGCCCTAGTGCGGCTTGTCCTTAAATGCTATCATGTTAATGTATAACATTTACAAGACACTACATTCTTTTCCTTACTTCTTTTTTGACCCGTGGGAATTAAGAAATGAGTTGCTGATGGATTAGCAAATATTTTTGAGATGATGTTCTACTGAAGGTGTCGAATTTCATGATGCTCAAATAGCATATGTTGTAAGACATCAAATTTTTTCAATTTAACAAAACTTGGTTTCTTGTTGGGTATGGAATCCAGGTTGGTGAAATTTATGTGCTCTTAAAATAATACAAATTGGGCAATCAATTGTTTTGTTTTGCTTATTGTTTGGGCTATTGTTTTGTTTTTTCAGGCATGGTCTAAGTACAAGGCCCAGCCTGGCCTTGTACTGTCGATCCACCTACCTTCCCTTCCAAGTGCTGAAATTGCAAGCATAGGCCAACATGCCATCTCCAGTGAAGAGCCTGTTTTTGAGGTAGAATGTCAGAAGTGTCATCTGGATCTTGTTAGTTGACAAGTGTTGGTTTGTGTCTCCTGTACATTTGCTGATTTCTTTTCAGAGTTGTGTATCAGTTGCAGAGAGAGAATAGCTGAAGCCCAGACTCCGAGGGTAGATCCACTTCTGCAACCTTTGAAAGACTGCCATAAGTACCAAATTCAACCCAATAACAAATGGTAAAACAAAGGGCATTTCTAAATTTCAAGTTGTTCTCCAAAGCAAAAAACAAACAAGATAAATCAGCAAAATAAGAATATAAATCATCTATGAAAACTCTTGCGGGGAATTGAGTGTGAATTCAGACAAACTCCAAGCTACAGCATCTCCCCTGTGTTCCTATTAAGCATATGTAGCTGGCCTCAAGGAAGGCCAAAACTAAGTCAATCTTTGCCATTCAAAAATAAAAGTAGTGTACCACTCCCTGAATGTGGGAGTCTACACTGGAATTCATCATCATCAAGGATATTAGGTGCCAAGTACAAAATAGTGGCATTAATGACTGACAATAAATATTGACCAAGAAACAAATATTCTTGCTTTCAAATTTTTTTTTTTTTGAGATAGAGTCTTGCCATTTATCTCAGGCTAACCTAGAACTCACACACCTCCTGTCTTATAAATGGTAAGGTCAGAGATATGTATCAACTCAGCTAATTATTTATAAGTATTTCTTTTATTTGTAACAAGTTGTTATTTGTTATATAACATCTTAATAATTTATAACAAAATGAAATTTTTAATGTGTAAAATGTTCTATTTTCATTATGTATATCGGTCTTTCCAGAATCTTCCCCTATCATTTTCTAATTGACTAAACAATGTCAGACATTTTACCTCACATAAGGAAGGTCAAAGTGTGATTATTGGTGAATCCAGTTATCTGCTGACAGTGGCTCACAGAGTTAAGTTTGTTCAAAACAGAGTACCCCAACCCAGCCCCCAGCCCCAATCTCTCTGCTTTCTGGTCAAGTAAGATGTGCACCAAGCTGTCCCTCAAATTGAGAACCAAGATAAATCCTGCCTTTGTTTTGTTTTGTTTTGTTTTGTTTTGTTTTGTTTTGTTTTGTTTTGTTTTCGAGACAGGGTTTCTCTGTATAGCTCTGGCTGTCCTGAAACTCACTTTGTAGACCAGGCTGGCCTCGAACTCAGAAAGTCGCCTGCCTCTGCCTCCCGAGTGCTGGGATTAAAGGCGTGCACCACCACTGCCCAGCTAAATCCTGCCTTTCTTAAGTCACTTTGTGTCAGGTATTTGGTCACAATGACTGAGGTGACTGAGACAACAAGTTATCCCCTAACATAGAGAATCATTTCTTAATGCAAATGCTATACCCTAAATATTGCTTCATTTTCTCAGAGTAATATTTAAAGTGGTGACCACTTTGCAAGAGCGATCAAAAGAGGAGGGGCTGTGCAGCCAGAAGGATGAAACACAGTGGCTATGATGTTGGTCCTTACCCACAAAGAGAAAAAATAGGCTTGCATTTGCAGATGCGGACTCCACATAGACGTAAGTGCTGAATAATGCAGACTTTAGTTATTACACTGTAAAACTAAGGACTGAGGGGATGGCCCAGTAGCAAAATGCTTCTTACACAAAGCATGAGCATCCAAGTTTAAATCCCAAGGACTCACATAAAGAGTCAGGCATGGTTGTCTATGACCCCAGGTCTGGGCCAGAGACAGGAGTTATCATCGCAGTCAGTGAGCTCCTGGGTCAGTGAAAAAGTGATCCTCAAAAAACGATGAGGGTCGCCTCAGAGAAAAGCAATGACATCTAGCTCTGGCCTTCACATACGTGTGCACGCACACACACACACACATATGCACACACACATATGTACACACACACACACACACACACACACACAAAATAGATGTAACATGAGCCAGGCATGCACCTGTTTCTCAGAGGTCTGGAAGTAGCTTCAGGAGGTTTAATTAAAACCGTGAGAGTGGCGCACGCCTTTAATCCCAGCACTTGGGAGGCAGAGGCAGGCGAATTTCTGAGTTTGAGGCCAGCCTGGTCTACAGAGTGAGCTCCAGGACAGCCAATGCTACACAGAAAAACCCTGTATCAAAAACACAAAAAAAAACAAAAACAAAAACAAGCAAACAAACAAACAAAGTGAGATGAAGAACAGCCCTGCACCATTGTAAGTCTCTTCCATCTCAAGATCTAAGGAAACAATGTAGACAAACCAGAGGTTTGGTTTGGCTTGGTTTTTAGATTTATATCTGTCTATGTTTTGCTTACATGCGTGTATGTGTAGACCTTGTGTGGACCTGGTGCATTCCCAGTGTGCCCAGAAGTCAAACGATGGCACCAGACCCCTTGGGAACTGGAGTTACAGATGTGAGCTCCCAGGTGGGTACTGGATATTGAACACAGTCCCTCAGCAAGAGCAACAAGTGGTTCGGGCTCATGAGCCATCCCTCCAGCCTCAAACTAGAGTTTCATGCAAATACTGCTGCAGCCCTTTGTTCTCCACAGGAAAAGTTAACACTCGTAACTGAACGACACATGGGGCAGGGCTTTCAAACAGGCAAACATAAATTTCCCCCGAATAGGATAGCAACAAAATCAACCACTAAACACTGTGACCCTAGCGCGTCCTGATTTCCATCCTCGCACAGCACAAGCCTCTACCTTTGCCCTGACTTTTGTGGAAGCAGAGAATGAAGGGTGTCTGCGGCTGCTCATGAGGTCCACATCAGTCTTGTTTAAGGTTTACGCACCTTCCATGGTGAGATCCAATCGGCAGGTCAACAAACTCACCAGATCCTGCCCCTCGGGATGTTCATTTCTGAGAAGCGCTACGAAGACTTGAATTGAAAACCTCAAGTGCATGGAGATCCACTGTCACATACCAAACACAGAGTTCTCTGTGAACTCAGCCTCTCTCTAGCCCTGCCCTCCTGTCCAGCTGCTGTCAAGATGGTTCAGGGATTCATTTGCTGCTCTTCTGAGGACTCGAGTTGGTTCCCAGCACCTGTACGGTGACTCACGGCCCATGTAACTTCAGCTCCTGGGGAACTGATGCTCTCTTCTGGCTTCCACAGGCACTGTGCTCACATGCACATACCCCCAATATAAACATCCATACACATATTTTTAAATATTTTGGAAAAATAAACTTTTAGATTCCATGTTTTGTTAAAGCCAGGAAACTGATCTATGGTAAGAGTTCTGCCTCCACCAAAATGCATACCATCATACCATTTCAATTCAAAAAATGCTGCCCATGAGTGTTAAGGGCTACTGTGTACTATGACACTATTCTTCTTTGTCCAAAGTAGTCTCAATTCTATGTGCTTCAGTCAAGAGTCCCCTGTGCTGGTCTTCACATTCCAGGCAAAGGAAGAAACCTTTAGCCTTTCTCTCTCCTTTGGGTCTCCAAACTCTATTGGGAAGCCCTCCACACTGCTGTCAGGAGTTAACCAGAACCCTGTACTCACCGAGTTAGTGTCTGCAGTCTCTTTATATCCATCCCATCTTCCCCGGGGAGAAAGTCATCTGAAATGTTAAGACTGACGCCCACTCTGAGAGTTTAGCCCTAAACAGGACATCTATTCAGCACTCTTTCCAAAGCTCAGGGGACCATGTGGAAGAGGGGACAGAAGGAAGGTAAAAGGCAGAGGGTGGGGAGGAGAGCTGATGAATGCTGTCTTCTGGGAGAGATACAGTTGCTGCACACAAAGTCCCACACAGGATCCCAGAGCAATGGTGGTGCCCTGCAAGGGCTGGGCCCCCGACTTCCTACCATGTTTAATGGTTGCTGGGATGAGGAGGGGACACAGGCAGTTAATGGTTGCAGGGGGGTACAAACATTCATGGTTGTGGGGAGATCACATTCCTCAGTGGTGTAGGCACTGCTAAGTTGTCCTTGCTCAGGAGAGTACCCACCCTGTTCAAGCTCACTCAGGCTCATGCAGAGGGGCACAAAAAGGAAAGACGTGGAAATGGCTGGGAGACAAGGTTCAGTCGAGGGGAGAAGAGAGGAGAATGGGAAGAAGGCGGGTCGTGAAAAAATTAAATATTAAAGATAATGCTTGTCAACCCAAGTGAATCTATAACTTCACGGGGTTAAAAAAGAAGAAGAAGAAGAAGAAGAAGAAGAAGAAGAAGAAGAAGAAGAAGAAGAAGAAGAAGAAGAAGAAGAAGAAGAAGAAGAAGAAGAAGGAGAAGAAGAAGAAGAAGAAGAAAAAGAAGAAGAAGAGCTGGGCGGTGGTGGCACACACCTTTAATCCCAGCACTTGGGAGGCAGAGACAGGCAGATTTCTGAGTTTGAGGTCAGCCTGGTCTACAAAGTGAGTTCCAGGACAGCCAGGGCTACACAGAGAAACCCCTGTCTCGAAAAAACAAAAAACAAAAAACAAAAAAAAAAAAAAAAAAAAACAAACAAAAAAAAAAACAAAAAAAGAAAGAATGATGATCGCTAAGAATTCAGACAACTCTAGGTAAAAGACCATTCCAAGACCATAGATAACAGCCCAATACAACAGCTTTTATTCTTTTATTATGGCAAACCAAATGTTATATGTTTATTGTTTTATGATTCTCTGAACCCAAGGACCTCCTCCCTACGTCACAGGAACCCATTAACCCCATTCCATGTCGCTAGAACAATTAGGGCGCTCACTTTGGCTTCTTTGCACCCTGTACTTGCAAAGACGACATGACTGCTCATTTATGGCTGGTCATTGAGTTCAGTTGGGGAGGCGGCCTGGATGGTGACTTCAAAGTTTCATATCTAGACCTCTAGGAATGGCAGGGCCTGAATGAGTGGACCCAGGACTAGGGTGAGGCGAATAGGGCACTAGGGTTGAGCTTAAAGGTGGGTTGGTGTCTCAGAAATTAATCATCAAGATAGATACTACTTTGAAGAAATCTTTTTAAACTAAAATCAATGCAAAAATCCATGATAAAGGACAATTTAATAATATAGTGTAAATATTAAAATAATTCGACCTTGCACTTTGATGATTCAGCATGTCTCATTTGTTACCTTGCCCTTTCTGGGTGGCTCAGTGGTACTGGAAGTTCTCAGAGCCTATGATCCACAGAATTGTCTTCAGTGGAAGCAAAAACAAAAAAAAAAAATCTCTCCAACCTCAGCAATTAGTAGATTACGTTAAGTTGTCTACCAAATGCCCCTAGTAAGAAAATTTTTTAAAGGGCAGGAGAAATAACAAGAGGTTCCTGGTGCACTGGTCTTTAGGAACAGTAAATCCTAAATGATAATTAAAGATGTTTCATTCCGGTGCATTCTAGATCCAGAACAGAAGGAGGCGCTGCTGGGACACATTGCATGACTTTGAATTCAATTCCGCTTTAACTTCCAAAGCTGAGTTAGTTTTTGCTACATCCCTAAAGCAAAAGATGCAAATATCATCAGCTTGTTTAGGTTTTGGCATTAGCGTCTTAAATTGTGTGAAAAATTCAAGAAAACTTTATAGGGTCTTTGAATAGGGCACGCATTGAGTAACGCACGACCATAATATAAATGGATGCAGCCACAAGGATGTTTGCCTCTGGTGCTGAGACTGGAGCTAGGGCCTTCCACCGGCATGCGCTCTGCTCTGCTAGCAAGCTACATCCCCATAATTTACAAGTTACAGGGTTTTATCTGAGTCCGAATTCTCTTACATCGTTAAAGATGCTTACTTTTAGTTAACATAAAAGAGTTAGCACGATTTTGTTTTGTTTTGTGAGGCAGCATCTTGCCGGTGACATCAGCGATGGGAGCAGAGTCTCTGGTCATCTAAGAGAGGAAGAAAAGACAAAAAGCATTTGCTCTATGCATCCTTGCGGCTTCTATCACATCTCCCCTTTTTTGCCATTTTTGCCCGATAAGGCAGTTGTTTATCTGCAGCTACATTCGGGGCTTGGTTATATGATAGAATTCAAGTAATCATTTGACTGTATTTGTAGGGGGCTTTTCCCCTCCCAAGGAGAATTGTTCATTTAACTTATGTCATTTTTATTTCTCCTGGCCTTACCAAAAAGTATGCAATGAACAAAGGTCATATAAAGATACCTCTGAAACTGAAGGGTGGTTTTGAGCTTTGATGATTCAGTGGGAAAAATACTGACTTCTTGGGAAAGAGACAAATAATTAAACCTGGAAAACTGAGATGAAGTAGGCAAAGCTGAGGTCAGGTCAAGGCATTAGGAATGCAATCCCAGGCAGTAAACCGGAGGGGTGGGAAGGGGACAGATCTGACCCATTGCAATCCTGTAAATCTGACCTTTTAGACCTGATGGGATTTGGAGATGGCACAAGAATTTGAAAATAGTACAGTGGTTCTCAACCTCCCTAATGCTCGGCCCTTAAATATAGTTCCTCATATTGTAGAGACCCCCCCCCCGAGCATAAAATTATTTCCCTACTCAATAACTGTAATTTTGCTACTGTTATGAATTGTAATATAAATATCCGATATGCAGGATATCTGATATATGACCCCCAATGGGGCTGTGACCCACAGCTTAGGAACTGCTGGCACAGGACAAAGTGAGGATCAAATTCCAGAGGCTGAAGCTTGAAGGGCAGGGACGCCAGCATCTCCATCTGTGTTAGAAGGGACGCCAGCATCTCCATCTGTGTTAGGAAAAGCTGACTGGCGCGCCCAGCTTTCTCTTTGGTCGTCATAAGGAAATAGAAGTGTGTGCATACCCCATGCTATGCTTACAGGAGAAAGTTCTGAAATATAGAGGATATGTCTAGCTGAAAAAGACACATTATTTTTATAAACTATCAGCAGGTGGAATAGCCCCCGCCCCCCCCCCCATAAATTAAACTCCTTAAAAATTATATGTTGCCGAAACTTAGGGAAAAATGATTAGAAATTTCTTAGTGGGGAGAGTATTATATTTAAAAGTTGGAAAGAGTTTTGTGAATTTGGGCAAATTTTTGAGCCGATTTTAAGACTTCTCAATCTTTCTTGATTCTGTTTGTTTATTGCTGCATATTAACCTTACCATAGCAAAAAGCTCTAAGCTCTATGTTAATTATTTATCCAGATACTGTCTGTCTTTATCCTTGTGCCGGGCATTGATGAACACGAGTGAAGATCAGTACGAGTTTGAGCCTTATTTAGATATCTGCTTCTCGGAGAGCCAGCCTTCAAAGCCTGGCTCTGCTTAGATTAATCCTTTGACAAACCTATAAAGAAGAACACAGGACCTTAACTCACACACTTTGACTCAGCTCCACGCCAGTCCTTGGAGCCCCGCGGTAACCTGCGTGGCAACTTCACCAAGGACTGGCTTCTTCTCAAGTCTCTTAAATCATTCTTTTCCGGATCTCTTTTCTCTACATCTTAAGAGTGTATATGGCCACATGTAAACACAAGTTCTAACTACTTTCAGTTACGTTAAGGGGTTGAAAAACGATTGTTTAATCTTAAGAAATCTTTGAGGTTTATTTCCCTGTGGTCTGAACAGTGCCAAATCCTTGTAAATGAAAGTCGGAATCTTCAGGTTTTTCAGTTTAATGTTTTTATCACTGTTACAACGAAGGTTAGAAACCTGACAGAAGGATGACCTTATAGACTTACAGAATTATCAAATAACTATTCGGACTGTGTTTGGAGAAAAAGCAACGGAGGCAGGAAATACCTAGGAAATAGAAACTTTACAGTGCAATCAAAATGTTTACAGTTCAAAAAGCTGCTCACTTGTCCTTATTGCAGAGCCAACCATTGCCATCAACTTTCAAATAAAACTGAGCATGCCCCAATGTTCCAACTTGAAAACATTAGATGATAAAATCGTATAAGCCCCCAAGGTATTTTTCAAAGGCTGTATCCAATTGTGTAAGATGTACAATCCCACTACTTCGAGCATGCCTAAAATACACAGAGAGTCATCCTGAGGGAGCTGAGGTATTGTGCTGTCAAACGCACCTGGCAGTCGGAGATCCTGAATGAGAGAGACTAGGACCATGCCTTCTCAACCGGGAAAATGAATGTGCATGCGTTAAAAGATATTCAGTCTGTCTTCGTATTACAAACAAAAAATGTTCTTTACTCTAAAAGAGAAAGCTAACTCATTTAAGTTTATGGGTGGGTTGGCAAGCAAAAGGCTGTGACGCTGATGACTGTATTTATTAGCTATACACTGAGAGCTGCATCCTTTAAGTACTTAGCTTCCATGCATCCCTGGCTAAGCCAAACATCTAAGAGATGTAATGAGATTACGTGTTGCCAGGAAATTTGGAAATAAAAAAATCCATTCATCTAATACTCTTACAAGACATTACCGTGACCAATATTTGATTTTTCTTTAGCCACGAGATCAAAATGTTTATAGAGTTCTCAGTTCTCATTCAAATAAAAACTAGATATCTAAGTAGCACTATGGTCGCCTTAGCTTTTTAATTGTGGAAACAATAACTTTATATAATGATCTCACCCTTCTCTGATATAATGGCTGTCTGCCTTATATATTTATTATTTTTGAAATCTTAATAACATATCAATTTGAATTAAATTCTATAATCCAAACACCACTTTTTTCAGGAACTAGTTAAAACCGGATAGGATTTTCTCCAGTCTGAAACATCAAGAGAGTTGAACATTCAGAATTCCCGCGTGTCACATGGCGGGTGTTTACTCCTCTTAGAATCAAACTAACACGAGTCATTAGTAGAGCAGCTGAAGAGCCCTGGTTATCTAGCTGACTTGTGACTAAAACAAAAAGCCAAATGATAGCCTAAGTGATAGTCCACACAAAGTTCACTCGTGGCCTTGGTGCCCTTGGAGCTTCTTCATCTCTCACTTTTCTGTCTGTATCTATATGTCTATTTCTCCTCCACTCCTTCCTGTGAAGGGAGGGTTACAGTGTGGGTGGATGTCACGCACCCAGACATCAGTCTCTCAGCATTTAAATCATAAATTCCAAACAGAACACTAAGCAGTTTGCTTGGTGTTATCTCCCGAATCTGTTCTGAACTGTTGGAATTCCTGATAAGGGACGAAGGCAGGTGTGGTGTACCCCTATAGCCCCAGCCTAAGGTTGGAACATTCCATCCAGCATGTGTCTCCGACAGATCTGACCAGCTCAGCAGATCTCTCCAGAACATTCCATCCTGCATGTGTGGATCACACATTCCTCTCTACATCCATAAATATTCCCTTAGAGCGGACTGCAAAGGAAGTCTGGATGAATCAACGGAGCCCATGATTTAAAACAAACAAATAAACAAAAGGAACTGGGCGGTTTTTAATTTTTCATTACAATTTAATAAATACTTCTTGGTGACAGCATATGGGGTAAGGTTGGTGGTTCAGGGAGATCCCAGTGATGGTGTTTTCCTGACGGTGGGTAGTCTTTGGTAGTGACTGGAGTGACAGGTACGACGTCACTGTCAGATCAGCAAGACCTCACTTATGCACCTGTTGTTTTCAGTAACTTGGGCACACTCACCCCAAATCACCCTCCCTCCTGTGTCACAAGGCCTGGCTCGCTCACATTCTCTCAGTAACTGCACCTTTGGTGATCACACCAGATTTGAATACAATGGGGATGATGGATTCTTGTTCACACCACATATTGACAGGCTAAAGGTGGCTTTCAGCTCAGGGTGTGTGACATGGGCTTTTGGAAGCATGGGCCCAGTGGCCTAATGAACCTTTCATATTTAGATGCATTTTATGTCAAACCATCACCAACAGAGCACGCGTTAGTAACCATTCTCTTCCCTGCCTTCGTTTTTTTTCTTTCCTGTTTGAATAACTTTCAATACTTCTGATTCTCCTTGGCCACGAACTTTGGGTAGAGGAACTTCCCATTTTCCTGCCTTCTCTTCTTGTTTCTGCTTAATCATGTTGGAAAGTAATTTTGCCCTCGACTGCCCCTCTCTGTCCAGCAGACAGGCAGGAACTGCTCCCTGTGGCGTCTTCCCGTCGTGCTTTTGCTTGCGGTTTCTCTTTTCATGCATCTTAATAGTCTTTTTCATCTGTATTTTCTCAGCATGGCACTATTTATGGTAAAGCTTAGTCCCAAATGATACTAAGTATGGTATCCAAACGTTATACATAGCACTTGCGGTGCGATTCAATATATTGTCATTGAGGCATGATGGCAACTGCAGAACAGCTATCTGTGATTCCCGGGTGCCAAAAAAGCTCGTCACTTCTGGCTCTCAATGGCCCATGAGCCTATTTTCGCAGGCTGGAACGGGAAAAGGCAATGGATGATGTCTTATACCTAAGCAAAGGACAATGGTGAAATAAAGCCAGAAACCAACAGCAAGAGAAATTCCAGAAACAGGACAAATGCTTAGAAAGGGGACAACACTCCTCGAATGAACAGAGGGTCATTCAAGAAAGCATGGAGGGAATTTTAAAATTCACAGAATCGATTGAAAAGCAAACAGAGTGCACTACGGGGCGCTGGGACTCAGCCAAGGCGGTTAAAAGAAGAATGCACAGCTAGGAGTGCTTGCTAAGAACTCAGAGTGACCTCAGGTAGATAAGGATTCACTTCTAGATCTCAGAAAAACAAAACCAAACCCGACCTAAAAGAAATAATAAAGACAAAGGAAAAAAATGAACAAAGTGGTCACTGACTGAACAATGTGCAGACTCGATAGAGCGACAGAGCAAAGGTTTCCTGGAGAGAGAGGAGGGGGGGCAAGCAAAGACCCACAGTAATAAAGAGAAGAAACGATAAGGGAGAAATCGCAACTGATACATACAAAGCCCAAATCATTAGGGAATAATTTGATAGCATATGCCAAAAAACTGGGAAGGCTAAGAGAAATGGATAAATCTACCAATATTAAATCAAGAAGATATAAATAGTTCAGACTTGTAACAAGCCATGGGGTTGGAGTGGAAAGAGAAAACTTCCCCCCACAAGAAGAAGCCCAGGATTAGACAGGCTTACCACTAAATTCTGTGAAACCTTTCAAGAAGGGCTAATACTCCTGAAACTGTCACACAAAATAGAAAGGGACTGGCCGTTACCAAACTCACTCCAATACTGTCCTGATAGCAGAGCTAGACACAGATACAACAACAGGGGGGCTATACTTCAATTTCCATGGTGGATATAGATGCAAAACATGGCACTAAAATGCTTGCAAAACAAACTCAGCACAGTAGAAGGGCATATCCCAAGTCCAAGTTGGTTCCATCCCAAGGATACAGGTTTGCTTCAGTGTATGCAAATCAGAGATGTAATGCAATAAGGTAGACTTCCAGACAGAAGTCGTATGATCATCTGAATAGATGTAGAAAAGGGCTTCAATAAAATTCACCTCCTCTTCATGATAAAAATCCCCAAAGAAATTAGGATTAGAAGAAACGTATCTTGATATAATAAACACTATATGTGACAAACCTATAGCTAACTCAATACTAAACAGGGACAAATATAAATGTTCCTTTAATCTTAGAAATGACAAAAGGATGCACACTATGGCTACTCTTGTTCCAAGTCGTCTTCAAAGTCTTAGCTTGATCAATAAGACAGAGGAAGGAAATAAAATGGATATAACTAGAAAAGAATCTGCCATATTATCCCTCTTTGCAGATGACATGATCTTATAACTAAAAGACTCCCAAAGACTCCTTATCAGTTCTTATCTGCACTTCCATTAAAATACCAAGATACAAAAACTAACACAGAGAAATCAGCAGTCTTTCTATACACCAACAGTGAGCTTGCCAAGAAAGAGGGAAACTGGGAGAATGGATCCCAGTCACAATAATTGAAAAAAATACCTATGTAGAAACCAAGGAAGTGGCAGACTCCACAAGTGGATGGGTATGAAACTAAAGGAGGGAAGGATGTGTAGGATACTAGAAGCTAGAAAGATCCCCAACTCTTATGAACTGACAAAATATTGTAAAAATGGTTATATTACTGAAAAAAAGCCATAGACTCAACACAATCCTTACCAAAGTTCCAAAGATTTTTTTAATAAAAATCCTAAAATAAATAAATAAATAAATAAATAAATAAATAAAATAATCATGTAACAGCAAAAAGGGCTCTGAAGAGCCAGAGGACACTTAAGCAACACCTGTGGCTTCCCAGGATGTGATCTCAAATCATACTACAGAGCCATGGTAACAAAACCCCAATGGTGCCAGCAAAAAACCAGGCATGTAGACCAAGGGAATAGAAGACTCAGGAATGAAGCCATACGGCTATAGCTGCTAAATTTTTGGACAAAAGTATCAAAAACATACATTATAGAAAAGATAGCCTCTTAAACAAATTGTGTTGGGAAACTAGGTCTTCACATGTAGAACAATGAGGTAGGTCCCTCTCTCTCACTCTGCACAAAAATCAATTTAAAATTGGCCACAAACTTTAACAGTAAAACCTTGTTGGTGGTGATGGTGGTGGTGGTGGTGGTGACAATGATGGGGGTGATGTGGATGATAACATGATGATTATGATAAACTTTGAAGGTGCTAGAGAAACCCATAGAAGGGACACTTCAAAGCAAGGAATTTCTGAAAAGAACTCCAGTGGCAACTAACTAGTAACTGCAGGAGACTAACCTAAGACTTATCAGATGGACTCACATGCGACTAAATGGTCTGTGCATGGCCAAGAAGCCACAATCACGGTGAAGAGATGACCTACAGAGTAGAAAAATATCGTATTTAGGATATTTGAAGCACTAAAAAATTACACACACACACACAAAACCTCAAATCATCCCATCAATAAAAGGTCTAAAGAACTAACAGATGATTCTCAAATGAAAAAAATATAAGTCTCTGGTAAACAGTTTTAAAAGTGTTCTACCTCGTTATCCATTAAAGAAATGCAAATTAACACTAAGTTGAGACTCTCCCTCCCTCAAGTCAGTACCTGGCACTCAGAAAACCCTCGACCTCAAGTGTAGGTGAGGCTCTGGGAATAGGGGACCTTTGTAACCTGCTGGTGTGGGTAGACAGGTGACACCTCGATGAAAATCTGTATGGAGCTTCCTCAAAAAATAAAAATTAAGTTCCCATGAAATCACAACAATGCCAGTTAAATACGTACTGGTTAAATTATAGTGTCTTGGAGCAATTTGCAAACCTGGATTAGATCTCTTATTTTCTTCCTAACCAGAGTCAATCAATAAGTCTATGACCACAGTGGTCATTTCATATCCACCAAGCAAAATCATCAGAGGGGTGCAGTAACTGCTGTGACCCACTTGGTCATAGACTAGAGCCATGCTTTGACAAGGTCAGAACAGGAAGGGGTGCCTAGGGGGTCAGGTCATAAAGATTGCTGTTCAACCTCACAGAGTCTATCTTTCAGTTACCCCTGTCTTAGCAGCTTCTGCAGCCTTCGGGAGGCTAAGCAGACCATTGCAACCTATCCCCTTCCCCTCTAAGGAACTCCTCCTGGAAAAGGCTGTGTGTCTTGGGAGTCTGCTATGCAGTGCAAAATTATACCAGTTTCTTTAAGAATCACAGGGCATCCCTTGCTTCCCCAGACTGCATAAAGCCCGCCTGGGGAGCAATTCAAGGGCAGGATTCTGTTTCTCCACTGCTCAGTCACCCAGGAGCTCAAGCCTTTGAAGGCCAGCCTCTGAGTCTTACTAGCCAGGATGACTGTCGTTCTGTTGAGCCATGCCCCAACTCTACCCTCAGAGAAAGGGGCTGCTCGGTTCCCAGGGAAGAGAAACAAAGACCCTCCTTATTCTCAAAAGAATAGGTTAAAAAAAAAAATCTCCATCCTTTGCCAGAGCCAAGTCCACTGGCAAGTGAGTACAGCTCTGAGGATACAGTGGAGAGACTCCTGGATCAGCCTATACACTGCTCATAATGTGCTCAGTTCCATCCCTTTCTGTAAACAGTTACAAAGCCCTGGGGTTCTGGAATGATCCTGCCTTTGCTCGGGACCCTAGGCCACCACTTCCTAAGTATTCAGTGTATTCCCATAGGCAAGGTGCTTGTCTCTGTACCTCAGTTTTCACATCAATAGAAACCCTAAGACACTAACCCATGCACGCTCCTCTTCTCTGTCCCCTCTCTGCTGCCTTCTTTTCTGTCTTTGGTCTTCAAGTTGCCCTTTTTACTATCCCTCTACAGCCATCTTCCCAATCCCTTTTTTGCTTTCACCTGGGAGGACTCAGTCACCCTGCATGCCCAGCAATTCACCTGGATAGGTTTGCCCCCGGGAGTCTGAGATACCTTCCACCAATTGGGCTAGGCTATCCATAAGGACCTCATGAATTTATACTTATCCGATAGTTTCCTTTTCCAGTATATAAATGATCTTCTCTTATGCAGCCTTTCCCCCACAGACCTATCTCCAACGCTTCACGAGCTTTCTGGTCTCCAGGAGTTATAAGGTGTCTGGAGACAAGGCCCAGATCTGTCAACCACCTGGCACCTCTCTGGGCCTCTCCATCTTAGGAGAAAGAACTATACTCCAAGCCAGAATAGAGGCCCTCCTCGTCTAGCACCATATTCCACAAACCAGACTCAAACCGCTTGCACTATGAGGCCTTTTTAATGTCTTTCAAGTGTGGATCCCCAACTGCTCTACCACAGATCGGCCTCTCTATGAAGTCACTAAGGGACCCCTAGAAGAGTGACCCTTGTCCTAATTCCTCCTACAGACGTACCTAAGTTCACTCTCTCACCCTCCTCTACACTAACACTTCAAGACCCACACAGACCGGTCTATCTCCTTTTACATGCTAATCAACGACAAACCCTCACGACCTTCTGCCAAAATGGACATATGCCTCTCCTCCCCATAGCCTATCTCTCCAAACAGCTAGACATGGCCATCCAAGGCTGATCACCCTGCCTCCAGACCCTGTCCATAGTGGTACTGCCTGTCCCTAAGGCAAACAAAATATCAGCTCACATCACACACACACACACACACACACACACACACACACACACACACACACACACCTCATCAACTGCCCGCTTTCCTAACCCTCCCGGTTACCCAGAGTGAAGCTCTGCTTACTTACTAGATTCCCAACCTTGTATTTGAGCCATCCTTACCTCCCAACCCTGCAACACTCCTACCTAGCAACCCCCAAACCCCTCGACCTCCTTAAGTGTTGCTCTAAGGCAGTCAACCTCTTACAACACTTTTACCCATGTCTTTTATTACTTCAACCTCCATCTTCCCCAATTTCCATCTCACCAAGTGAAAGGAGAGTTACCTGCCCTAAACTATTAGGTAGAAGTCACCATGTATCCCCAGTCAGAAGACACAAATCCTAGTATTCACAGTCACCTTTTCAGGGTGAGTTGGGGGCCTTCCCAACCACAAATAATGGGCCCGTGCTACAGCTTACATGCTTGGATATCCTTGCCAAACCAACTCTAGAATTAAAACATGACTTGTTAAAACTCCTTACCCCCCCCCCAATCCCTAATCAGTACATTTGAATTCATGTATGGAAGATCCCTCAAGCCCCCCAATCACAGTAGACACACCCTGTTAGCATTTTGTCTAGGCTCTGTGCCTAGACAGCTACCTGGCAACAGCCAGGTGTGCCTGACTCACTATAAAAGGGGCTGCTCGCCTCCTCTCTCTCTTACCTTCTTGATCTCCCTCTGTTCCTCTTGCTCCTTCCCACCTTTCTCCATTTCCCTCCCCTCCTCCATCTCTCCATGTGCTCATGGCCTTCTTCTTCTCCTTCTCCTTCTCCTTCTCCTTCTCCTTCTCCTTCTCCTTCTCCTTCTCCTCCTCCTCACCTTCTCCTTCTTCTTCCTCCTTCTTTCTCTCTCCTCTCTCTCTCTCTCTCTCTCTCTCTCTCTCTCTCTCTCTCTCTCTCTCTCTCTCTCTCTCTCTCTCTCTCTGCCTTTCTCTGTCTCTACTACCCTCTCAACTCCCCTCCGCATGCCCTGAATAAACTCCATTCTAAGGAGAAGGGATGCCTCAGCATGGGCCCTCAGAGGCACCTCCTTCCCCCACACCTTACCGCACCTCCACCAAACATATTCCTTCTCTTTATCTTTTTATAAAACACAACACATCACAACTTCTACTGTCCCTGTCCCGGAGTCGCCCTGCCCTGTCCCAGCATAGAGCTTTGAAATCACACTGACTCTGTCCCACCCTTTTCCTCTACCTGACACTCCCTTCCCTAATCTCCAAAAAGGGGGCACAGTATGCCTCTCAGGTCCATCTCACTGGTGACACCTACATGGCAGGGCCCCCACAAAGTCTTCTCACTCACCCCACACTGTCACCAAATTAAATAATGTTAACTCCTCCTGGGTCCACTTTTCCAGACTTGAGAAGGTTCCCCCACAATTTCACTCCACACCTCTAGGGCCCACCAAGCCTCAAAATACCCAGGCATCTTCTTTTCAGATCCTACCTGAGGAGTAATCACCAATGTCTCTGTACCTCCCCCTTCCAGATACCCCAAATCCCCTTTAGTACATCCCAATTTGTGCTCCTCCTGGATATGAGGAAGGTCTGTAGTTGGCCCCAGACCCTATAGGCTCCCAATGCTCCTAAAAACCCTTGATATCCTTTGGATACAAGGAACGTTCCAGTCCTTCACCCTAGACCAGATGGGCATATTCTCTGCAACACAATACAGCCTGCTTACCAGCCTCACAGGCCCAGACCCTGCCCAAGTGCCAGAAAACCTGCAGACCCATCTGGTCTAGACACTTCTGCTTCTTTCCTCTTCTGACTGACTAATTACCAGATTAACCTGGGCAGCCTTACTCTCCTGTGGGCCACCCAGATCTTGGGCCCCTACCAGTAACACTAACTGACCTTACGGAGATCCCTGTAAAATTTCATTATGGTGGTGTTGAGACATTAGACAGGGGTCCTACCTCCTACCTGCAACAAGCCCATGGTGTGATTACACCCCATAACATGGACTCCAATATAGCTTTGGCACCAGAAGAGACCCACAGAAAGTGACAACCTGTGGACAGGCCCAGTGAAACCATCACAATGAATGTGGAAATGCCGACTGGTCCTTCCTCAGATACTGGACTTGTATTGATTTTGTTAGCCCTGGAACCCTCGAAAAGCAACAAAGAGTCAAGTTCCTTAAAGGACAAGGGGAAGGGGACATCAGGGTGGCATAATTTGGCAGTTGACCCTCCACAGGAGGTACCCACAATGTTGAACTGGGGTTATACATCCTTGGGGCAAAGGGCTTTCGCCAAAGTTTATGATTGTCTCTAGGAACAAAAAACACTTATGTTTCCATGAGTAAAGCAACCTAGGCCTCTGGGCACCTCAGAGTGCTGACCCATCAATCACTGGGTCAGGATACCATGGCAATGATAGCCACCTGCTCTTTAATCCCAACACCCCTCTCATAAAAATGCTACAGCTTGCAAATTCCAGCCATGCCGTGGCTGGCCCAGAGCTGGGGAAGGATTTGTCTGAGGGCCAGATGAATGACCTACACACAGTAAACATTTCGCCTGACACAAAGCAATCAGGAGGATAGTACGGGGGAAAGGGCTTACTTTCCTATAATGATTTCTGTGTAGCGCATGACTTCTTTATGTCACGCAATATTAAATGGTCAACTGACTAGGAAGATGAAACAAATATAAAACATATATCCACCCAGCATCACACAACCTAAACATACCATTGATAGGAGAGAGAGACAGCAATACAATAATAGTGGGAGACTCCAATTTCAATGGATGAAATATTGAGGCAGAAAAAAATAGCAAGGAAATGATGGTCTTGAGAAAGAGTGTAGGCAAAATAGTCCTAACAGACAAATAAATATAGAACAAATTAAGAAAATTGAAATAGCATCTTGTTTTTTCCAGCTACAGTGGAATGAAGCTAAAAAATAAAAATTTAAAAAAAAAAAACAATAGCAGAAGGAATTCTGGGAAACTCAAAAGTATGTGGGAATTCACAGCAACCATTCTGAATAAGCAACGGGTCAGAACCTCCAGAGGGAACTGGAGAAGATCTTCAAACAAATGAAAACAAAACCCTGCACAGCTGACTGGATGCAACAAAGACAACAGGAAGAGAAGAAAGCATAAAGCATCCAGCGCCTACGACATCAGAGGAGGATGTCAAAGCCAGAGCTGGCCTGCCACTCAGAAAAACAGAAAAAGAGCAAGTCTGAAAGCAGCAGAAGGAAAGAAACAATAATGTAACCGTGAACACAACTAGGTGAGAGCCCAGAGAACAGCCGGGCAGAACTGGGGTTTTGGGAAAGAATAAAGTTGATGAACTTTTGTCTAAACCGAAGGAAGACAAAGTAACAAACGCCCCTTAGTTTAAAAGGATGATAAGGAGCCTGCACGATAAAGAGTAAAAAGTCCGATCCCCTGGAGAGCCCAGGTTCTGTCTCTGCAAGAGCAGAGCATGCTCTTAAATAGAGGCATCTTCTCCAGACCACTGCTCCATTTTTTATTGCAAACACTCCTTCAATTAAATAAAGTAATAAGACTTGAGCCACTACCAGGAGTCACCCAGGACCCTGAAGAATCTCTTGTGATTTGCATGCCTTTCATTTTGCGCCTTTACAAAACACTGAGTAAGCAGGTAGAGAGAGCTACTTTTCACAATGCAAACCCTGATGCAAAAATCTAATGGGGCTGGGCGGAGGGAGGGTGGGGGTGGGGTGGGGTGACTTATTTCTAACTTGGGAACTGTTCTTAAAAGAAAGGGCTTTGGAGGCAGCTGGCGAGATCCTTCTGTGGTTAAGAGCAAGCGCCACCACGCCCGGCTCCTCTTGCAGAGGACCCAGGGGTCTAGCCTCCTCTTCCAGCTTCACAGGCAGACACTCACATAGATACATAATAATAAATAAATTAAATAAATATAAATAAATAAGATAAAATCTTTTTTTAAAAGAAAGAAATTGATGCTCATATTGTAAGTATGCTTCATTTTCTTAAACTGTTTAAGTTACATGTTTGGGAGCCAAATCCTAGGACGTGGTACTAGGGTTTGAAGTTAGATACCCTGAGAGCCGCCTGAGCCTTTGGAGAAAATTAACATATAAAAAGGCCAGATTGGGAGCATTCCATGTACCTTACAAGGAAACCCAGACTCTCCAGGTAGTCAAAGAAAAACCTTTAACCCCAAATATAAAATTCATAGACACAATTCTCAGAAACAAACAAAGCCTTCCTTTTCATGAGGTCGTAAGAACAACATGCAACCCAAGTTCAAACATCTAATAAAGTGTTGCACTAAAACCACGGGCTTTTTTTTTTGTTGACTTGTCCCATGTAAAATTTCACCTGGCAATAAAAGGAAAAGTCAAGGTATTCTAAATACTTGGAAAGCAAAGAGAACCCTCGTTTAGGGAAAAGCAAAAGTCCTTAAACATATACCATTTGTGCATGGATGCTGTCAGTTACTAACGGTTGTCTGAGTACCTCCATTTGCTTCCTGGGTTTTCTAACGTGAACATGAGGATTTTCTGAGCGGAGCGCATCAGTTTGGCCTCGGTTTTCTCAACCAGCATCAGAGAAGGAAGTAACAGGAGTATCAACTTCATAAGCAGTGCCCAGTGAGAGTCTCATACTGCTCTTGGAACAGGAATACTCATTAAATTATCAAAACTGGGGCGGGAGAGATGGCTCAGGGGTTAAGAGCATATACTGATCTTTTGGAGAACCAGGGTTCAGCTCACATCACCCCCATGGCGGCTCACAAATACCTGTAACTCCAGTTCTGAGAGATCAGACTCTCTCTTCTAGCCTCTACAGGCTCCTGCACACTTATGGTACACAGACATAGACTCGGCGTAGACACACACACACACACACACACACACACACACACACACACAAATAGATAAATAAACAAATACAAACAAAATGTCCAATTACCGATGTTATCATAAGCATCCAAAAGAAGTAGAGAAAGAGTCTAGCTAAGACCAGCGTAAAACAGAACTTCAGAGTGGAAGCCTGGCTCTAAGACCCTCCCAAGTGAGTTCAACATCCGGCCAGCAGCTAAAACAAGGTGACCACACATGGGCACACACATGGGTCTGCACACACATGTACCTACAAGGATTCCTATGAGAGCACATCTCAGCCAGGAAATCTCACCAACTTCCTTCCAGCTGCAGCATTTAGGTGGAAGCAAGCAAGCAAGGACAGCCACAGAGACATGGTGAGTGGGCGTGCCCAGGCAGGCCCGGAAGGGGGTTTTATAGGAAGCGAAGTGCAGAGGGCCCCTTCCAACCCTGACACAAGAGATGGAAGAGAACTGTGCTAGGAACTTAGTGTGGAAAGAAAAGGAACACAGTGTTGACATGAATTATAACCTTGAACCTGGAACTTCTCCTGCAGGCAGAAGGAACCATTCAAAGAATTCTAACTAGCATGGTCAAGGCGATTAAGAGAACTTTAAGATAGAGATGCAACAGGCAGGAGGGTGTCCCTCAACAATGCCACCTTGTAATAGTCCCTGTTCCTGTCAACGCTCATCTCCTGTTTATTTCTCTTCCAACTTTTTAAAAGATGCTGCTACAACTTCACCACGCTATTTTTATTTTTTACCTTCCTTTATTTAGGGGAGGGAGTGTGCCATTGTGCCACAGCATGCATGGGGAGATCGGAGGACAATCTGTAGGTGTCATCTAACTCTTTCCTTCCACCATTGTGAATTCTAGAGATTGAACTCAGGTATTTGGACTTGGAAGCCATCTCGATGACCCTCATCATCTTTTAGCTTTGCCCTAATCTTAATATATTACACTGTCCAAGTGCGTGACTGTCCCTTAGCCCATGCACTAGTTCCTGGGTTCCAATGACCTTCACCTCCATTCCACTGTACCCACGTACCCATCATGAAGAACCCTTTCACCCCTGTGACCCCACCTATAACCGAGAACCCTTTCACCCCTGTGACCCCACCTATAACTGAGAACTCTTTCACCTCCTCGGTCTTAAACTTTGATTTCCTACTCTCGGGCACTCTTTCCTCATCCCAGCCCCACATCTGCTCTCTGACCTCATTCTGTCTCCCCTCCCAGCTGGCTCCCCTCCCCACAAGCTTTTGATTTTCAGCACTCCTCTAGCCTCATCTGGCTCTAGCTCCTGATTGGAAGTTTGTTTACTTCTTGGTGAGATAGAGACCATTAGACGGAGCCTCTCAACACACGGTTCCTTAGCTACCAACTCACCTGCCCACTTACTGCTGTCACTCATCCCTCTGGTTCAAGATGCTTCTCCTACTAAACAAATGGACACACACACTCTCTCTCTCTTGCGCAGTAGGACGACTGAAATAAAGCTACATTTGTTCGCTAGATCACTACAACTAATCTATTGGTGAGCTGTCACTAGAAGCCAAATCTGATTATGCTCAGCCAAGGATAAGGAAAGTTAGGAAGAAAATAGAAAGCCCTAGTTCTCGGGTTCTTCTAAGCTTTGAGAAACAAACACAAGTGAAGGACCATGGGGGCCTGATATCATGAGTTTTCATTATGTTAGAGGAAAGTTGGTGGTGCTCTGTTTCCTGATTCCCCAGTTGGACACCCACAAAGAACCTGATCACTGACATTTAAATTCTTTATGTGGTGCCCTGGTTAGCTGGCACTATCAAACTGACACAGTCTAGAGTCATCTGAGGAATACCTATTTTGAGGAATTGCCTACATCAGATTGGCCTGTGGGCATGTCTGGGGTGGAGGGTAGTTTGTCAATTGATGGGGGATGGGGGTTGCTCAGTCCACCCTTGGTGGCTGCATCCCCTAGCCAGGTAGACCTGGGCTAATGAGACTGGGAGTGATCAACCAAGAGGCATTCCTCTATGGTTTCTTCTGCACCTGCTTCAGTTCCTGCCTTGGCTTCTTCAATGATGGGCTGTGACTTGGAAGATGAAATAAACCCTTTACTCCCCTAAGTCACCTTTCATCAGGGCAATAAATTATCACAGAAATAGAAAAGATACCAGAACATATAGTAACAGGCAGAACAGGGACTCAACAAACGGTGCTTACTAAGGAGGCCGGTGAGCGTGCTGATGCAGTAAGCAGGAGCGAAGAGGGAAAGACAGTCACTGGCCCAAACGCCATGTTTACACTATTTGTTTCAAGAAGTCATAGAGTTCACTTGAACTCCCCGTTGTGTTCAGAAAACCTTCTAAATGTAGTAGAATTAAAGCCATGTTTCTGGAGTCAACAGTTGCAGTAGTTGGTGAATTGGTGCTATCCATCCATTTAAGCAGAGTCAGATGACATTTTAAAACACTCTCATTCATACACACACACACACACACACACACACACACACACATTTGTTGTTCAAGGTGATGAATTTCAGAATGACAGTTTATCATTCATTCTGACTGCAGATATCCCATTTTTCATGGCTTGCGTATATATATGAGATCACACACGTGTGTGCATACACACATGTGTGCATATGCACACACACACACACACACACACACACACAGAGATTCCTTTACTAAATCTACTGCATAAGAACCTATGCACCATTTGCTCTACCTGTGTGTGTAACATATCCGAATGTTCTCTGACCCGGTTCAGCTCTGGAGTGGTTGGTTGGCCTTTGTTCTTTTTCAGTTACACTTCCTTTCAGAATCAGATGCAAGCTCCTGCTTCTTTCTCCAGAAATCACAGACACACACACACAGAGAGAGAGAGAGAGAGAGGGAGAGGGAGAGGGAGAGGGAGAGGGAGAGGGAGAGGGAGAGGGAGAGGGAGAGGGAGAGGGAGAGGGAGAGGGAGAGGGAGAGGGAGAGGGAAATCTAAAAATCCACTGAATATTGGTGAACACACACGGTGGGCAAACTGTTGCCGTAACGGAAAGCCCCGAGGAGATGGTTCATAAGATTGTGATGAGCCCTTGGCTCTTCATACTGCTCTTTCTACAGGACATCCACCCGTGAATTAATCTCGTTCTGTGTTTGCCAAATGCGTCAAAAGAGTTAAGCAAAGACATTGTTCCCCAGTAACCAAGGAGGCGCCCGCCGCCTCGGAACCAGCTCCTGCAGCATTTTGTAGTTACGCTTTACAGGGAAGCAAATTAAGGCTCGTGAAACTCAGAAGGATCCCGGTGTCTGCTTAGAAGGTGTGGACCGCAGGGAAGCCATGTGTCCTGACACGTCTCAGCTCTCAAAACAGTGACACGCGTTACCTTACAAGACGATGAACCCTAAAGTGTAAGGCAGGCAGGAGGTTCTAATTATATTCATTCATTTGATAAGGAACTCGAGTCCTGAGTGTGTTCTCGATACCCAAGGTCTCAAGTGGGAGCACAGAGTGGAACAAGAGGAGCCAGCTGTGTCCTCAGCTCTGCTCTTCCCCGCAATGCCAGAGAAATGAAGGGAGACATGGCTTTTCCGTCTGGGAGTGCATTCACGAACAAGGTTATAAAAAGCCCCTGCAGTCAAGATGTACGAAAACCTCTTCTTTGCTTACTACATCAAAGCACATGGCTGTTTCCAAAATCCCTAGTAAATCAATTCTTTTCTTTAAAGGGCAATTGCCCTTGTATCAGCCATGGTCGTTTAATAATTTGTGGAGAATGAAATGGCCCTATCTTTACCAGACCTCGCTGCAATCACCCAGG
Source organism: Mus musculus (assembly GCF_000001635.26). Lineage (NCBI taxonomy): Eukaryota > Metazoa > Chordata > Mammalia > Rodentia > Muridae > Mus > Mus musculus. The sequence continues at coordinate 185,483,874 of NC_000067.6, read as the reverse complement.
TAAACAGTCCACAGCCATTTGTGTTATTCCTCGTGGGATAATGGGTTCAAAGTTATAAAATCTGGAAATATTTTACTAGAAGGCTGCTATAGGCATTTCTCATTTTGAATCTCAGTTGTCTCCACCCATCACAACGTCTTGCAGGGGAAGAACTTTTTATGACAGCCCGTGAAGTGAACAAGCCAATTATTTCCATCGGTAAAACGTAAACCATCCTGTGGGCTCATTTCTCTATCCCACTTCCTGCTCAGTTAATGAAATACAACCACCTCCCTCTTAGCCCACCTACACTCATGCAAAATAAGTCCTTCCTGGCTGAGACCACCCTCAATTGTGTGAGGGAGGCCGATGGTAACAGGCTGATCATGTCAGTGGAGAACAAGAAAAAGAAACCTTTGAGGCCGATGCAGATCTTCCATGGCTAGGGCTAAGAGAGACCAGAAATATTCTTGCGTGTATAGGTGTCTGTGAGTACAAATGTGTATATGTAGATGTGCATACGCATTCATATAGAGGTCAGAGGTCAACCTTCAGAGTCAATTGCTCTCCATTTCGATTAATTAAAAAAAAAGAGGGGGGGAATCTAACCATGTAGTCCTGGTTAGCCTAAAACTAAGTAGAGCAGGCTAGCCTCAAACTTAGAAATCTTCCTGCTTCTGCCTCCCAAGTGCTGGGATTAATGGGGTACAGCACCACACCCAGAACCACCTCATTTTTTGAGACAGGGTCTCTCACTGAACCTAAGGCTACTGATTGAGAAAGGCTGGCTACCCAGCAAGGCCTTGAAATGCTCCCACCTCTGTCTCCCCAGTGTTGGGATTATAGACTGTCTTAGGTTGGCTCTCAGGCTACAGCCACATGCTCATTCGTATGTAGCTGGCACATTACTGAGTGATATCCCGGTGTTTCATGTGTGTGAGTGTTTGCATGTATGTATAGGCACCATATGTGTGCCTGGTATCCAGGGAAACCAGAAGATCCCCTGGGTAGGAGTCATAGGGGCTTGTGAGCCACCATGTGGGTACTAGGAACCAAACTCAGGCTTTCTGCAAGAACAGCATATGCTTCTAACTGCTGAGCCCACTCCCCAGGGCCTCCCCTCCCTGCCCTGTGCCAAAGGGTTTGTTTGTTTGTTTGTTTCATTTTTTATTTGTACTGAGTGCTTTGCATGCATGTCTGTGCACTGTGCACATGTCTGGGGGATGAGGTAAGAGGAGGGCACCAGATCCCCGGGAACTGGAGTTACAGACAGTTGTAAGCTGCCATCTGGTTCCTGCGTCCCCTGGGAGAGCTTCCGATGCTCTTGACTGCTGAGCCATCTCTCCCATCCAGCATGCATTTTCGTAGCATTCTCCCATGAGCTGTGCACATTGGTGGCTTTTGGCCTTTCTAGCCCTTCCGTTATTTATAGCCGCCAACCCTGAGGTTTTATAGATGCTCCCCCAAGCCCACCCTCTACCCAAGACAAGAACAAAACCCTGAATTTAGTCTTGCCCCTCCTCTGGATTTGTCTTTGGGAAGCTCACTGGACTTAGATGCCTGCTTCTGATTGTTTACAGCGCATGCGTGAAGTGTTCCCAGCTCTCACGGTTTTAAGAATGATGTGGGTCGATGTGAGTAAAACACGGTGGGAAATGCTCATCATGAACTAACGCAATCCATCTGCGGAGAGGTGGGGGCTGGGGAGATGGCTCGGTGCACACGCCCGAGGCAGAATCTGAGGGAAAAGCAAGCACAGCAGTGTCCGTTTGCGAGCTCCACAGTGGCAAAGGCAGCAAGGGGGAGGCTGAGAGTCCAGGAATTGTTCCTTAACTCCCACACACAGACTGTGGTACTTGCTACCACGCACACAGGGGGAGAACTTTTAAAACATCTGTTTTCAATTAGCTTTTTTTTTCTATGTAAACAAATGTGCTAAACGCAGAAGGTTCGGACAGCACAACTGTGAATACGCACCTTTGAGATGCTGCATGTATTTCAATAGACATTGAGGTAAAGGGCGAAGGGTCAGTAACATGGCTCCATGGTGAGTAAGCAATGACGATTTGTGTTCAATCCACCAGATCCACAAGGTAGGAAAAAGATCTACCTCCTGTATGTGCCCTCTGACCTCCACATGTGCACCATGGCACCTCTGCACCCACCCCACCCCACACACACATGCGTACACACACACACACACACACACACACACACACTACACATACATAAAACATTTAAGATAGTGAGGAATTCCCAGTGTCAGCCTCTAGCTTCTAGTTGTGCACAAGCAGCCACAGACAGATCCAGGCTTCTGTCAGGACGCATGTGAGATCCTTAAGAAACCCTGAGTGTGGGACTGGTGAGATGGCTCAGTGGGTAAGAGCACCCGACTGCTCTTCCGAAGGTCTGGAGTTCAAATCCCAGCAACCACATGGTGGCTCACAACCATCTGTAACAAGATCTGATGCCCTCTTCTGGAGTGTCTGAAGACAGCTACAATGTACTTACATATAATAAATAAATAAATCTTTAAAAAAAAAAAAAAAGAAAGAAAGAAACCCTGAGTGTGACAGGCTTGTAACTCCATTACTCAGGCAGCAGAGGTAAGAGGACCTTAAGTCCAAGACCAGCCTGGGAAACATCAAAAACCTGTTTTTAGCACAAAAAAAAAAAAAAAAATTAAAAAGGCACTAGTGATCTTCAGAACAGACCATAAAACTCCCAGTGCAAAGGATGAAGGAGAAACAAACAGAGAGAAGCTACAGGGAACAGTTGTAAGAATAGAACCAAACGCTTGCCACAAGCCACAGCTGTACAAACAGGCCACAGGGCAGAGAAACACAAAATAGTCAAGGGGAAAAAGAGCAAGAAATGCTCTGTACAGATCCCTAGGAGGGAAGGAAGGAGGGGGAGGGGGAGAGAGGGAGAGAAGGAGGAAGGAGGGAAGGAGGGAGGGAGGAGAAGAGACTAGGAGCGTAATTCTGTGGTAGACATCTTCCCTCAAATGCACAAGGTCCTGGGTTCAGTCTTCATCTCTGAAAAGAAATTAAACCAGGAGTAATTGCAAGTTCAAGGCCAATCTGAGTTATATGACAAGACCCCCGTCCTACGGGCGCACACACGCACGTATGCACACAACACACATACAGGGGAGAGATGGGGGAAGACTACAAACTGAGAGAGGTGTTAAATGGGCAAAATAAATCTAGGGCTTTTCACTTGCTAAGAGATTATAAAGAACATGTGAACATCCCTCATAGAACACATGTTTTCTACTATCCTAGTATTGTTGATATATTGTAGAATTTTATGTAAAAGTTCTTCTCTGAGTCCAGTATTCCCTATAAAATGGAACTCTTGCCTGCCTCCTTGTGTCAGAGTTTGAAATAAGTCCCTGCCTTCTCCCTCCCCACCGACCCTCACAAAAATTGCATTTGCTCATTCTCAAAACTCAAACATAGAGACATGATTCTACACAGAACATATATGAATGCCAATTGAAACACTGTAAATATTAAAAATGTCACTTGAAAAGGCATGAAGAATAGAAGACAAGGCAAAATAATGCATTCCCTATGGTCACTATCAATTGTTATAATTCCATAAAGAAGCTACTATTTGTCAATGAAGAAGAAAAATCAGAACACCTTGAACAATTAGAAACTGCTTTAGCTTCAAATAACTTAAAACATTCCTAGAAATATCTTTAAAACAACACAGGCTGACTTGCAGTTTTAAAAATCTAGCTGCCATCCTAGCTGTCATCTTTCTGTTGCTGTAACAAAATACTGGAGGCATGTAAGTCATCACGGGAGAAGGTTCGCTTTAGCTCCACCTTCTGGAAGTTCCAGGAAAGATGGAGAGACCACAAGGCTTTGGGTCTTTGAGGTGCATCATGAGTGTGACAGAAAACCGAGCACACACCTCACAAGTCAGGGATCAGAAAGAGGAAGAGACCAGGCCCCTTCAAGGGCTGTCTCCCAAAAACCTCACATTAGGCTTCTGTACATATAGTTCCCATCGCCTTATAAGACCTTCCTGTAGACTGATCTGCAAACACCAGAGCCCACCTTCTACCACAGCTAAAGCCTGATGAGATCATGGCTTGCAGGCCAACATTGGACTCCTCTTTTTTATTACAAGATGGCTGTCACAGCCAATGTGCATCAAAGTGAGATGGGAAGCATGGAGAAGCCTCCTTCCCTCCCACCTCGCTCGCGCACATGTGGAGAGGGTTGGTCTGGTGCTGCTTGTATTCAGATGATAAACTCTGTACCCCAAGAGCTAGTTGCTCCAAGACAAGCAGATCCTCATGTACTCTAGCTTTTGTTGTGTAAACTTTGCCCCCAAGTAAGCCCTGATTGGTCAATAAAGATGCCTACAGCCTGGGCTGTGCAGGAGAGAGGGAGCAGAGTGAAGGGTGCCTGGCTTTGGGGTCTGAGGCAGGGACCATCAGGAAAAGGCAGGAGAAAGAAGTTGTCACAGAATTGGTTGATTGTGAGCACATGCTCATGAGGGCTGGCCTGTTGGAGTAGGAGCGGCCCAGGCAGAACACAGCAAGTGATATCTCGGGGTTCTTGACAGGGAAGTAGACAAACTAGCACAGAGGGTTGATATCTGCCCAGCTCTAGTCCTGTGAGGCTTGTTATAAATACAAAGGTTCTTATGTGTCTTTCATTTGAGAACTATATGGCTTAAGTGGGTAAAAAAAAAATTATTATTATTATTTACCACAACACACAAGTGCAAGTGTTCATGTGTGTGTATGTGTGTGTGTGTGTGTGTGTCGCTTCTGTCTCCGACCAGCAGAAAAGAGCGACAAGAGCGACGACACAGCGTTCTTCTCAAAGCAGTTTATTCAGGAACCTTTCAACATGCAAGCAGGAATCTCTCTCGCCCCAGTCGCAATCCCTTATATAATCCCTCAACCATGCCCCATCAGCCCAGTCTGTGTAATCTCAGTTCATTGGCCTTCGTCAAATGGCCTGATCTTGCATCATGGTGCTCCTGATCAGCTCTCACGATGGATGTGGCTTATTTTTCAGTGTATGAGGAAGTCAGGTGCAAGTCATAAGACTTGGCTGCAGTCCCGGGCGCCATCTTGGGACTACCGCCACACCCGCTCCCCACATGTGTGTGTGGTCTGTATGTGTCTATGTTTGTGTCTGTCCAGCTCTCTGTCTGTCTGCCTGCCTGTATAAACAAAAGCCTTCCCCAAACTTCCTCTCTCAGCCTAGAAGATTAACAAGTGCTACTGGGAAAGCAAGCATCTGCATTTCCCACGAGAGCCAGGTTTGAAGAGGGGGCTCGGGGTAATCTGTGCTTAGCCCAGCACCAAATGTTGATGCAGTTCCTATTTCTGCTAGTCTCTTTTTCATTTAGCCAAGAACTGCCATTTTAAGCACATTTTAAAATTAGGTTCACATGTAAATATTATAATTGTGTTTATTCTGTGGAACTACACTCCATTTTTCATACTTTTAATGTTGTTCATTCATAAAGCAGTTACTCTCCCCAAATACTGGAGTTGGATTTTTTTTTGTCCTAAATCTTTTTCTTTTTTTAATTGGATATTTTCTTTAATTGCATTTCAAATGTTATCCCCTTTCTAGGTCTCCTTTCTGGAACCCCCAATCCCATACCCCTTCCTCCTGCCTATCCTCCCATCTACCCACTCCCGCCCTCCTGCCCTGGCATTCCCCTACACTGGGGCATCAAACCCCCTCAGACCCTAGGGCTGCTCCTCCCACTGATGTCCAACAAGGCCACATATGCAGCTGGAGCCATGGTCCCTCCATGTGTACTCTTTGGTTGGTTGTCCAGTCCCCAGCAGCTCTGGGGGTCTGGCTGGTTGACACTGTTGCTCCCCACACATGGCTGCAACAATTCTTAATAGAGTTAGAAAGAGCAATTTTCAAATTCATTTTGAATAACAAAAAACCCAGGATAGAAAAAACTGTTTTCAACAATAAAAGAACGTCTGGGGAAATCACCATCCCTGACCTCAAGCTGTACTACAGAGCAATGGTGATTAAAAACTGTGTGGTATTGGTACAGGGTCAGGCAGGTAGATCAGTAGAATAGAATTGAAGACCCAGAAATGAACCCACATACCTATGGTCACTTGATCTTTGACAAAGGAGCTAAAACCACCCAGTGGGGAAAAAACCAGCATTTTTCAACAAATGGTGCTGGTTCAACTGGCAGTCAACATGTAGAAGAATGCAAATCAATCCATTCTTATCTCCTTGTACAAAGTTCAAGTCCAAGTGGATCAAGGACCTCCACACAAAACCAGATACACTGAATCTAATAGAAGAGAAAGTGGGGAAGAGCCTCAAACACATGGGCACAGGGAAAAGTTCCTGAACAGAACACCGATGGCTTATGCAATGGAGTTGAATTACTAGAAGCTCCTACTTACAACTTAATGGTGGAGGAAGAGGTCTTAAAAATCTTACTTATAAAATCTGAATTGGGACTGGCAGGTGAAGGTGATTGCTGCCAACGTTGATAGCCAGAGTTCCCTGTCTGGGGAACCACACAGTGTGAGAAGACCCCCAACAAGTTGTCCTCTGATCTCCATGTGTGTGTAAATACACACACATGCACTCACACACATATGCACGCACACATGCTGCACACACACACATGCATGCACACACACAAAATAATAATAAATTTAATAATTTTAATGAAAAATTTTACCTAAATTTAAGGAAAGGTAAGATGGAAAATACCTGACCAATATTATATATCACCTAAAATAAACCTGGAAGCAAAAAGCAAAGTGCAGACAATGATAAGAAGAGCCAAGATATCCCCCATGTCCTGAAGGTGCCAGCCAGTACTCAGCTTAGGACGCCATGACACCCCAAATGGCAAATGCCCCTCCCAGGCTTTTGTAAGCATGCCCTCCTCTCCATACTCCTTCACCCCTGACCCTGACACAAACATGGTTTTCCCACATTAAGACTTGGCAAAGGGGCCAACTGTAACGGCACAAACTTGTCATCCCAGCAGTTGGGAGGCTGAGGCAGGAGGATTTTACGTTCATGACCACCCTGGGCTACACAGTAAGGCTATCTAAAAACAGAGTTGAGGTATTTAGTATTGAGTGTCACCATGAGTCTAATATGTAAGGCTCAGTCACCCCAGATCTCTCATGTGACCACCCCAGAGCCTTCAGTGTCACTCCTGCAGGTGAACCAGCATTCATGAAGTCCCAAGGACAAGGGCCAACTGGATTCTCTCATTGCCTTTTCTTCCCAAAGTTAGCCTTGCAAAGACCTCCAAGTCCTGGCCTGTTTTGACCTCCTCTGTGTGTAATACCCAGGCTCCTCCTTTCCATATCACTCTGGGGCGCCGGTGGACGGGGATGCGGATGGGAACAGGAGACTCACACAACAAGCACATTTGAGAATCTAAAGTCTCCCAAGTATCAATAAGTCAATCTTTTATAAGTAATACTGTATGAACTTGCAGTTCAGGACAGATTGACAGACTGACAGATGCCCAAACGCTTAGAGATGCTCGAAGGAAGAAAGATGCTATATCTGCCCCAGCCATGCCCTATAGCACACTTCACTCGCCAAAGTCAGGCTGACGTTACCCCAAGATGCTTTCTTTCCTTAGGGAAGAGATTGTTCTGTGACATTTTAAAGTCATGGGGGTTTGCTTGCCTGGCATTTCACAATGTAAGCCCTCTTTTATGACAGGCAATTATGGATTCTAATGAACACTGTTCTGATAAGGATAATTAATAGGCTCTTAAATACCAATTACTGACCCGTGGTTCTGCAAAGTCATCCACTCTGATTTCCTGAGCTTTAGCCTTTGTCTTCTAGCTTAACATTTCCACATCACAAGCCTCCTCACCTTTCCTGGTTCATACAAAACCACAAATCTCGTATCTAAGACAATAAGAAGGAGTTTATTCGGAAGCCAAAAATGAGTGGCCATGGCCCCAGAACACAGGATCCAGGTGTGCTGGCTGGTGTTATAACAACTTCACACAAGCTAGCTCGGGCCACTTAAGAAGAGGGAGCCTCCATTGAGAAAATGTTCCCACCAGATTGGGCTGTGGGCAAACCTGTGATGTATTGTCTTGATTGATTATTAGTGTGTGTGTGTGTCCTGGGTTCTGTAAGCTTGCAGGCTGAGCAAGCCAATAAGCAGCAGCCCTCCATGGCCTCTGCATCAGCTGCTGCCTGCACGTTCCTGTCCTGAGGCCTCTCGGTGATGGAGGGTTTCCTGGAAGGGTAAGATAAAATAAAACACATTCCTCCTCAAGGTGCTTCTGGTCACAGTATTTTTATTATAGCAATAGACACACCCTAAGATACCTGGCTACCCCCCAAAACCATGGCCCATTGTGGGAAGAGTTTGATGGAGTTCTCAGAATGACAGAAGGAAGAAAGTTGCAAAGACAGCTCTGGTTTCTAGCACAGTGGTAAAGGCAGCCGTAATCTCAAGCACAGTGGTAGACTCAGCAGGTATCTGTGTTACAACGGAACAAGAACCTCCCCTCTATGTAGGCCTCAGATGCTCTGGTGGGCTGGCAGAAGCTAGGGGATCCATTTGCACATTCCAAAATAATGTTTTACCTCGTGGCCACAGGGACATTAGAGGAGACAGGTGGTCAATCAGTGGCTCTTAAGGGGGTAAAGCCAGTTCAAGCCAGTTTGAACTTCACCTCCCACCTGCACTCCCTGACCCTCCTGTGAAAGCTCAGGGAACCTCTCTGTGGAAGAGGGCGTGGAAAGCTTATAAGAACCCAAAGAAGGGAGAAGTGTTTTGAATCCTGACTTCCAACCATGGCATGGAGCCCTCACTTGTGAACTCACAGTGACTGTGGCTGTCTGAAAAAGACCAGCACAAGATAGGGCCAGACAAAATTCCATTATGGATGGGGCAGGAGCTCATGGGCCCCCACCTCTAGATGAGGAGCTATGGGTAGTTGCTGGCAGCCAGAAGAAAAATAAACGTTTTCCCCTTCGTGTATGACCACCCGTAGGTTGTCCATGCTCCACGGATGACTCCACAGCCATACATATACAGGCGGCACGGGCTGCATCCAGTAAGGTGTTAAGAATAATAATAAAATAAAAAGAATGGAAGTTAGGAGGGGGACATGTTGAGAGGGACATGCAAAGGATCCAGTGGCAGCTGGAAGAGGGATGGAGGTGGATATGATAAAGATACATTTAAATGTGTATGAAATCATTAAAGAATAAATTCAGGAAAAGAAGGAGGGAGAGAGAGGGGCAGGGAATGCAAAGAAGGAAGTTGGTTGGTTAGTTGCTTAGTTAGTTAGTTAGTTAGTTAGTTAGTTGTAATGGAAACAGCTATGGGAGTGATCAGACACTTATCTCCAAGGAAACTAGTTCTCCATGTATACTCACCGGAACATGACCCTCCAGGACGGCCTGCTCCCACCACTGCTGGGCCAGTGCACTTTAATGTTCAGTGTGTGTCCAATGTCCCCAGGGGTTCAAAAGAGAGGACACCCAGGGCCCAGGAACAGGACAGAGGCCCTGTAATCTGAGATATTGTTTCCAGCCCTGGCTCCACTGCACCCGAGTTAAGCGAATCTCTCTAGTCTTTCTTTTCCTTGTGGATAAAGGATGGAAATGCAGCTGAAGAGATTCAGCTCAGTGAGTAGGTGCACTTGCTACACGAGGGCCTGAGTTCAGGTCCTCAGAACCCACTTCAAAGTCCAGATGTGGCCACTCACACCTGGGACTGCCATGTTGTGGTTGAAGGACTAACAGGCCCAAGCATGGCAAAGATGGCACTAACATGCCTACCCCTCTTCTCTTCCTCTCCCTTGCTAAACCATTAGATTGCATTCCTAAAGCTAGCTACCAAGGTTCCCTTATTTGGCCACTTCCTTATGCCTGACTAAAACTCCAAGTAATCAAAACTCATTATTTGGCTACACTGGCTAACTGGCCTACCATCTTATCCTAGAACAGGCTTCCCCTTTCTGCTTAAACACTCACTCCTGCAGAAACACCTGCTGCTGTTCTTTACCTATGCAGAGACAGTGCCACCCCAAACCCCAAGCCCCCACCCTGAGCTTGTCCCTCCAGGGTAATAAATCTGAGAACTTGTCATCTGGATGTGCTCCGTGCCAACTCTAAGGCCACTTCCAATGCTCAACACAGATAGGGGATTTCTGGGACTCAGTGGCCAGCAGCCTAGATCCAGGTTTCAGTGAGAGACCCTATCTGTAAGAAATATGGTGGAGAAAAAAAAAGAAAAAGAAAAAAAGAAATATGGTGGAGAGAGATAAAGGAAGACACCAACCTCTCTCTACCCCCTCACAGAGAGAGGGGGGAGAGAGAAAGAGAGAGAGAGAGAGACAGGGACAGAGACTCAGATCACATATACAGATCAAATACCTGGGACATAGAAATGCTAAGACCCTGGAAATTTCTGCTATTTAAGTTAACCAGACCATGGCTTTATGTTATGGCAATCTTAGCAAGCATATACATCAATCCCATGATTTAATCCAGTGTTGCCAATTTCGACATTAGACTCCTAGAACATCAGAAAATATCTGTTATCTCATGCAAGAGTGATCAGTGCTGTTATTTATTTTTATTTTTATTTTTATTTTTATTATTATTATTATTATCGTCATTATTAAGATGTAATATTTGTTCTCAAAACATGCTGCTTACCTGAAGAGAGGAAATAACCCAGTGGCCTAGGCCGAGCTGTCTGTGCCGTTGGCATGGAAACAAGGGAAATGTAGGCTGAGCACTGTTGCTATTAACTTTTTCTGAGCTCACTACAAGGACAGACTTGAATTTAGAAGCAAATGGAGGAAAGAGCATAAAGAAAAGAATGCTTCAATGGGCATTAAGAAAAAAATCCACACATACACAACAGCCAGAGGTAGGCCAGGATATCTAAAATCCACACACTGTTAAAGGAGATAAACTACCTCAACAGGAGGGCAGGCACTCATTTGATATCTCTGGAGAGTGGAATATTATGTAGGTGTAAACAAAGACCCAGAATGCACTGCTAAGTTTCTTGAAAGTCGACCTTAAAAACAACACATCCATGATGATTTGCGTAAGCTGTTTCCCTCTGCGGTTTGGAAATTTCTGAAATGCTGCACAGACGCCTGCTTTTATTTTGTTCTATTGGCATTTAGTTAAGAAATAAAAATGTTTTAAAAAAGACTTTGAGACTAAAAAGAATGAAGTGGGGAAAGACAGCAGGAGACAGCATCGGCCTCCACAGAACAAAGGCCGCTCTTATCAAATGAGCAACAAACAGGGACGGGGAAAACATCTGTTTCAAATTTGATGTCTTGAAATGGATGGGGGTGTGGCAGCACGTGCCTGGCCCAGTGCAAAGAGGAGATAGGACACTTAGTCCCCCACACACTGTTGACTCAGGGAGCCTCAGATATCTCCTTGGTCCTTCTCTCCATTAGATCATGGAACATGACTTGGGACATAAATGGGAGCCCCCTATGCAAGGCCACATCAAAAGACAAAATCCCAGCATGATGCAAAGGATGTGGGAAGAGGATGGCCTGCACCTTGCAGTCTGGGCCCGTGCTATGATCAGTGTGTGGACATCACAGCTCCTGAGTGTGAGTGAGTCTGGCTTCTAATGAGCTGTGTGCCTGTGTGTGCTTCCACAGTGAGGAGCCCAGCGATGACTTTCTCTGGCTTCTATCTCACATAGCCAGGATGCTGACAGCAACGGCAGCCTGAGGCCCCAGGATCTGTGAGAACAAAGGAAAAAGTAACGGTTGGAGTCTGCAAGTTACAAGGATAAAGCCCTCCTTGAGGTTTTGTTTTTGGTGTTTGAAACAAGGTCTCACTATGTAGCCCAGGCTGTCCTGAAACCCTACATCCTCCTGCCTCAGACTTCTAAATTCTGGATTTACAATTACCCACTCCTGTGCCTGACTTTGAAGTTATTTTATTAATAGTTCCATAGGAGACAGAGCAGGAGCATGCATTTGCTGTAAGTCCTAATAATCAGACCACTGGAGGCAGGATCTTACAGAAGTACTCAGCAAACGTACAGCGCTTACTCGGCTCTGACACAGCCAGCTGTGTGCTGTATCTCATTTAATTCACAGTACCCTGCCAACTCACTCTTCAGGTGTGGAGGACACTGACGTGCCCAGGTCACAAGCTTCTAAGTGGTCTTTGATCCTGGATTTAAAAGCTCATTGACTACTTCATTAAAATATACCACTGTAAGCTGGGCACAGTGGATCCGTCCTTTCTGAGAGTTTGGGGCCAGCTGTCCTTGTGCAGTGGACACAAAAAAGTCTACCCCTTTCCCTGAGTTCCTGACCACTTTTCCACCAAACTTCCTGCTGGTGACTAATGAGTAGTTACTTACTGGGTTTCTTTACAGGCGTATGGGGCACCACAGAAAAGGCCGAGTTTGAAGTCTTCACTCAGCAGGACGATGGCGTTCCCCGCTTCAGATATCAGCATAGAAGCCCCCTCCCCTAGTTGGCCCCCACCTACAGGCTCTAGCCCCTCCCCAAGGCTCCGAAGGAGAGCATGTGCAATTAGAGTAGGATTGCATACAGCTGGGTGGCACAGTGGCTGGATACAAGGTGCTGGTTCATGGTTCTCTCACGAGCCCCTTCTATGACACAAGCAGCCCACAGGCCCAGCTGCCTCCATCTGAGGCTTAAGCTTTTCCCTTGCCACCCTCCACCCCCACCCCCGACCTTTTCAGACTTATAGATGCCCAGTCATCGAAATAGTCCCACTTGCTGGCAGCATCCAAGCCAGAGCAAAGACCTGCTATCAAGAATCCCAGCTCCCATGGCCTAGCAGGAGCCTGAACCCGACAATTATTCTTTGGGCACCTCCTCTTATCAACCTGTCCCATAGTATTGAACACTCAACCCCACTTGTTTAACCCAGGCATGTCCCTGGAGGTATCCGGCTGTAGAAACTTGTCAGAGTGGAGGTCCGCCCAGGTGCGGATTGTTTGATGCACTTGACTTGGAAGCCTGGATTCGGTAATTCTGCATCAGAAGTCCGACTGCTCAAGGTGCCCTGTGTCTTCCTGGAAGGGGAGGGTGCCCCCACCCCAAGCTTGAGCCCTGGTATCTCCTGGAAGCCCTCAGCATAGGAAATGCTTTGAATGTCTCTGGTAAACATTCTGCCAGGTGTGTAATACAGCCAGTGCCTGTAATCCCAGCACTTGGTGAGCAGAGGCAGTAGGGTCGAGAATTCAAGGTCATTTGGGGCTCCATATTGAGTCTAAGACAGCCTAAGATACTTGAGCCCTGTCTCCTAGATAGATAAATAAATGAACACACAAACAGACAATACCTAATGGAGCCCTGGCCTATGCTAAACGTTCTGGCAGTGCCATTGTGAGTTGTGTGTTTAAGGTAGGAATCATTATGTCTGCAATGTTGCTTACTAACACCAGCCAGCGCTCCACAAGCATGCTCTCCCTCCACGGCCCTTTTCAGTCCCATGCTCACTGGGGAGGAGTGATGCTTTTCTCCATGACACAGAGGCATAAGTGAGGCCTGAGACTTCTGTATGCTCTCTGCTGGTGCCCTTCTGATGGTCAGAGAGCTAGCGTGCAAGCGCTGCGATTTGAACCTGGATGGAATGCTCAAGCCCTCTACTCAGCATATCCTTCAGAGTCCATGTTAATTGTTTCAAAACTATTTCCTCTATAAGGCCTTTTACAACCCAAGTTCAATGGCACCATGAGTCCAGTCAGGCCTCTCCGCCTAAGTCGTACTAGGGAGTGCAAATTTCCATACTAAAAGCAAAAACCACACCATAAGTATTAAATAAACATCATTCCTCCCAAACACTTGGTGCTACTTTCTGCATGACTTTGAGGATGCTATTATTATAGTCATGAACTTGCAGCCCTCTGGTAGGATCGGCGTCAGGACAGTTTTCTGACAGCGATAAGAGACTTGCTGGTTATCATGACCCTCACCAGCCTGTACTGAGGCCCCTGTAATGTTCCCTGCCTCTCCAGCTCCAGCTTCCTCTCTAGAAAGACAGGGCAAACGATTCTGAGTCACACGCAAATTTACTTTTTGTGGAGCCAATGTAAGGTGTGAAGTCTCTTGACTCTAAGCTGGTGACCCTTCCCCTGCCCCTGCTCCTGCCCCTGCCACGTGTGGCTTGGTGGTGCAAACAAAAAGAAAGGATCTATCTTCTTGCCTCATGCCAGACAAGATATGGCTCGACTCTGCTTCCACACATAGGGCAGGGCAGGGTCTGATTAGACTCTTAAGCCGGAGTGTTAGGGCTGAAGTCTGTAGTCCACAGCAGAGCCAAGGTAACAGCTGGCACAGAAGAGAAAGAGGCAAAAGGGAAACACAGAGAGCAAATGATATGGGGAATGGAACTGGGGAGTTATTTTTATCAGATGTGTGTTTGCCTGCATGTATGCACATCACCATGCGTGTGCAGTGACTGTGGAGGCCAGAAGAATGGGTTAGGTCTCTGGAACTGGAATTATAGGAAGTGCTGAGCCTCCTCATGGCTGCTGGCCACTAAACTCTGGTATGTCTGCAAGAGCAGCAGGTGATTTTAGTTGCTGAGCCGTTTCTCCAGCCCTGGTAAACGTTCTTCTTGCAGGGAAGCCACAGTCTCCCACCCACTCCCCATCCCCCTTTTCCACTCCATGTTAAACACACTCCTAACTGGTCACCCTCCCACCTGACAGAGTTCTTCCGGTGTCCCTGTGTGATGCTTATCAGCTGAAAGGAAAGCGGAGGCTCAGGACTGAGGAAGGAAAGCCAACTTTAAAGTGTGTCTGTGTGTGTGTGTGTGTGTGTGTGTGTGTGTGTGAGAGAGAGAGAGAGAGAGAGAGAGAGAGAGAGAGATGGGGTGAGGAGGGTTACATACTGGCTTCAGAGCGTCTCATTCACAGGCTCGTAGACAACAGGGTTGATGGTTCATGGTCTAGAACCTCCGAAACTCCGAGCAGAGATGAGACGGAAGTGTATAAGTTGGTTTTCTCAGGTACTTGTCACCAACAGAGTTACAATATCAATCACCTAGCTAGGCCAGGATTATGAAAAGGCAGACCAAGGAGTTCTTAAGTAACAAAGAAGCCACAAATAACAGAGTCCAGGAACCCATTTGCTTTGAGCTGTCTGTTTAATTTCCACGAACATCTGATTGGCATTTCTAGTTTTCAAAACACGTCATTTACAGCACCATTGAATGCTCTTCACCAGCAACAGGTGTGCACGTGCACATCCATGGGGAGGGGGTTGGTTCCCATGCAACGAGCAAGAAGTTATTGAAACTCAGAAGTTTTAACAACCCCCACCCCAAATGCGATGCTACACTTTGGCAATCTTGCCCTTGAGAAGAGAAGGAGGATTTTAAAGCAACAAAACTCCACAATTACTGTAACATAACCTCAAGCCTCCAGGAAAGGATGGCTCTCCCGTGTCAACCCTTTCTGGATAGTGCTCACTCCAGTTCAGAGGCCATTCAGCGACTCTGGCATGAAGGCGCCAGTCCCACCTAACTAAGAAAAGTCCATGTAAATAGAAAGTCTTGGGTCAGGGTAGGGTAGTTAGAAAGAGAGGAAATGCCAGAAAACAACATATATTTTCCAGATGCTAAGAACATTTTCTACACTGAAGATTTGGATCCGATACAGGTTCTGCTTAAGAAACTGCTTTCCCGGTTTGACCACCTTGTTCCCACTCATGGTCACTTGAGTGGAAATACACTCTGAAGCACAAAGGGTGACAGGACATAAGGCAATGACAGAGCTCTAGAGAAGGCACACGTCAGTGATTGCTAACCAGATTCAAAACCCAAATACAAAGTGCAACCTAACTCAAGTCTCACGTAGAAAGGCTAGTCTCAAGCTTACTATGTGATCAGTGGCTGCCTCAGGTTACTAAGAGCTTCCCTCCAAGTGCGTGTCCCTGTAGCAAGGGTGGCTTCAAGCCTCAGCACAGCAAATGAAAGTCCTGTTAAAATACTGCTCGTAAACAGTAAATCCTGATGTAAGTATGGTGACGGATGCCTATAAAACCTGAACTCAGGAGGCTGGGGCTGCAGGACAGAGAGTTCCAGGCTGGGGGTGGGGGGAGGCTATGAATCCTGCAGAATAGAGTACACTATTGGACTTGGGAGGAGCAGATCCATCAATAATGCTTAAATATGATTATAGCTCGAGGTTTAGAAATAGAGAAGGGTTGGTAGTGCCCTCCCCCCCCCCCCAGGGAATACATGACAATGTCTAGAGGAACTTTTGGTTGTCATAGCTTGGGAAGATGATTTGGGAGTTGTGACTAGAAATCAACAATGCTACTAAATAATACATAATATGACCTGGACACACCTAGCTCAGAATGCCAACGTATCAAGATGGAAACTCCCTAACACCCACTCCATTGAATCTTGAAGTTCCTAATTTGCAGTGTGTGTGTGTGTGTGTGTGTGTGTGTGTGTGTGTGTGTGTAATGGAGATTGGTATCCCTGTGTGTGTTCATAATAACCAAATTGTCAAGAAATATCCCAGTTTTAAAAACTCCGATTGGAAGATGTGAAGGGAAGGGAAGCAATTCTTTCCTACAACTGGTGCTGACGCGCTGGAAGGAAGTGCTGTGCTCCACAGAGAAACAAATACAGGAAAGCACGAAAAATCCTAGAAGGATGGCACGCAGGACACCTAATACTAACCTGTCCCATACAGGGTGTGACACAGACTATAGAAAATTAGTCTTTGGGGTTGGGGATTGTAGCTCATCAGTAAAACGTGCCTCACAGCCTTGAAGGACCTGGGCCTGAGCACCACCCCTTCCAGGGGAAATGTGGAGGACAGGCAGGAAGGAGGAAGGTGGGAGGGGCTCTAGGATGAACCTGAGCATGCAGGGCGTGAACTGAAGGTCAGTGTTTACACAGGCTCAAAGAAACGAGATCGTCTTGTCCACCAGGTGCACAGCTGATCCAGGGAGGGGAAAACATCAAGCTCTTCTTCAGAGAATTAAAAATCAAGACAATCACGGATGCAGGAAACCCCAGACAAAAACACCAGGCAGCCAGGGTGGAGGTGTTAAACACAGCCATGTAGCAAAAGCATCGAACCCTTTCAACTAATGTCCAATTAGTAAACATGCTCTGGCTGTCTTCATACTGGCTCCTGTCTATAATTTGCTAGTTGAGTGTCAATCAAGGTTAAATTTAATTATGTTGGAACTAAGTGTACTTTCTTTCCATAAAAAAAAAAGTACTTCAGAAATTAAAGGATGTTATTTACATGCAAACTAAAATACATTCCTCTAGCTAGTAGGAGAAACTGTAAAATTATCATTCTTTTCCTTTAAGAATAAGGCACAGTGAATTGAGATTTGGACATTAGAGACAAATTTCTACTTTGGCTTCAACTAAGGCATGGAACAGAGTTGGCACAGCAGCGGCATCTGCATGCACATCCCCACGCTGGGCTTCCTGGGGAATCCTCTGGTCCCTGTAAGTCTACTTCACAGGTTTGGTGCCTAAAGTAGAAACTTTGTCTTTTTTCCTCCTCTGGCTTATAAAGTGCATACATAATCTAACACAATAAACTTCTGGGAATTAGAAAGGCTTTAGATATTTTTCTATTTACTTATGGGTGGTTGGTTTAGATCTAATCAACTTCTAAGGAACAAAGATTTCCCAATAACCCAGATCACAGCTGCCCATCAGCCTCCAAATTTAAGACTAATATTAAAAACACAAAACAAAACACCCTGAGTCGCACCATTTTGCCTGGGCTGGTTTTGAACTCCTAGGCTCAAGCAACTCTTCTGTCTCAGCCTCCTGAGTAGCCGGGACTATAGGCATGCGCCATGGTGCCCAATGAAGGCATTTTCTTTAAAATGATGCTTACATTGACAAGTGTGGCTGCCTTTTCTGTGACCGTGCACCACTTCTGATGAATCCTATGTAGTTTCTCAGAAGGATCAAAGCCTACGACAAGACCACTTTCAGTGAGCCTTGAAACTTGTCTAACAAGATGTTGGCTCCATCAGGTACCCCCATGTCATACCTCTGAGGCTTTGATTTAAACATGGATGCCAAACAAGGTATAAAAACACGGGACAGACATTTTTTGCACTTTCTTCTCTCAATACAGTTCAGTTATGTGCCTGAATCAGATCATAATTTATTTGAACTTAGTAACATGGGTCACAGACATAAAACTCTAAGAGCCTCTGAACACATTAAAGTCAGCAACCAAATTACTTTTCATTTCTCACTGGGAAATTAACTTTTCCACCCAGTTACTAGTTGGCAACTGCAATAAATACTTTAAAATATGCCTAATTAAAGCAAAGGCAAGCTAGCTTATTTGTTTAGCAAGAATGAGTATTCTCCCATTCCCAGAAGATTCATCTCCCCCTGATCAATGCTGCACAGATCAATGTGATCATAAAAGACTGTGAGGAATTCTGGATAAGAAAATCATTATCAGAACTAGATGCGGCAACAATCCTACCTGGAAACTTTCAGAGATGATAACTTGGTAAATAAGAAAAGGAGAAGGAACACATCATAGCCGCAGCTTAGTTCCAGCAGGAAGTAAACTTTAGCCACCTCACAAAGCAAAGCAACAGTCCAGAACCCACCTTTCCCTCCACCTCAGCAAAGCGTACCCCCTCTAATGTTTTGAGAGCACTCCCTGTCTTAAGAGGCAATCTGTCTTTCCATCTTAATAGCTATGCATTTTGCATTCATTTATTAGGTGTTCATGTCTCACGGTCCAAGAATGGACTTAAGAATATATACTTCTGCAATGCTATAAGTTCTATAAGTGCTATAAATAAGCTGACGTTCACCTTTTATGGTCTTTGAGGGGAAGAGAAGGAAACATAAGGTGCTTAACTTCTTTTCTACCCACTTAAGCTTTGAGCTCGCTTGAGAGTCAGCTAGAAGTTCCGATGGGTTTAAAAGCAAAGGCTACAGGGTTCATCTCGGTAACAGAGCAGTTCCTTAGCATGCACAAGCCCTGTATGCAATTCCCCAGCACCACAAGACAGACAAGACCGACTTCGAGTCCCATGTCATAGTCACTGAGTCCTTCAGCACTCCTGGTATATACATTAGGGCAATCTGCTTTAGGAAGTTCATGTCCATACTGAAACTGTCACAGAAAACCATGAGATGCCCAGGGTACTGGAAAGGGGTTATCCATCACATGAAAATCAGCAGGCTTGTTCCACTAACATCTCAAACAGCTGACCCCTACTGACAGGATACACACCCACAAAGCTCTTCCCATAAGCAGAGCTGGTGACACCAAAGTGTCTGTTCAGACATTTTGAATTGTGTGGGAACCCACTAAAAATGAGTACTGTTTTCATAATGTTGTCTCTCCTGAGTCTTGCTGAGAGTCTGTCCCTGCTCCCTTGGACAGCCATCCACATCGATGGCCACTTCTGGAGCTTCTATGCTTCGGTAAGACTCTCGAGAGGACCTGCCATTGTGCTCTGCACAACCGTTGACGAGAGCCAGAGGCAGTGTCCCCGGGGGACAGCACAGCTTCTTAGCGCAGCTCTGGGTGATGCAGGGAGCACTGCAGGTCAGCAAGAAGTCCTTCTGCTCCAGGGCTTCCTTCAAGTCCAGGGTTTCGAACTGGATAGTCACGTTGTGGATTCCAGCATGGTGGAAGATCTCTCGGATTTTTCTGCTGGCATCCTGGTATTCCGTGCCCTTCTGGTGTTTGATGTGCAAGGTGGCAATGATCTTCCCACTTATAAGTTCCCAGATGTGCACTTCATGCACACTGCTAATCCCAGGCACGGTAGACAGCTGGCTCACTACAATAGACAGGAGCAAACAAGAGCCAATAGTGAGTGCTGGAGTAGAACCTTGGAATCAAGGGGCTGGGTGGGGGAAGGAGGGGGGAACCTGTGTGCCTAGTCATGTCCCTCAAGGCTGTGTGTTTACCAAGGCCAACAGGAAGAACTGTCCCTCAAGACTCCATGTTCCCATAATCAGCCTTCCTTCTGATTTCCTATCCCACACAGTGTTAGCCTATAACAAGTAACTCAAGAGCTTGAGACAAAAGTTTGCAAGTTCAAGACCAGTCTAATAAGCTTAGGCTACACACGGACAGTCAGTTCCAAAGCAGCCTGCGCACTTAGACAGTTCCATGCCAGTCAGGACAACATAGGGAGATCCGATCTCAGACAGACAGACAGAGAGAGAGAGAGAGAGAGAGAGAGAGAGAGAGAGAGAGAGAGAGAGAGAGAGAGAGAGATGATGGGTAAATAGATGGATGATTTATAAATCAATAGATAAAGAGATGGATGAAAAACAGACAGACAGACACGTGGGCTAGTTTAGCGATATAGAACAAAAGTACTTACCAGAAATGCTGCTTCTAGGGATACATTCAAGGTCTCTAAGATGTTTAGCCTCTAAGGCACATAACTAAGGTGAGAATCTAGCCTCTCTAAGAGCAAAGCAAACTAGAATCTGTCTCTCCAGACAGGGCAGGAGCCGTTTAACACTGCCTTTCTAGTGTAATGTGCCACCAGGTAACTTCCGGCTCACGAATTTCAACTCACTAGAAGGCATTATCTAGCCCACCAGCGAATGACTTAGCTTTTACAGTGGGGGGAAAAGGAGTTTAAAATTCAAGGTCTTGCAGAGCTGCCTTAATAAAGTTAAAATACATCTTTGTTGTGAGGTCAAACAGCCCAAAAGGGGCTTTACCCAAGCTTTACATTCTCAAAGCTATGCAAATGAGTTAGAAAATCGAACTACAAAGGACCTTTGGATCTTGGAGCTGTGAATTATCATGCCAGGTCAAAAGCCACACAAAGCGTGCCTGCATCACATGCCTGCATCACATGGTACTCCAGGATGCTTCAGAGTACCCCCACTCAAGTGACACCCTGTGATCCCAACCCTCCGCACAACGTGCGAGTGTTTGTGGTCCTTGCTCATATGTGGGTCACTTACTCAGCTCTTCCATGTTGACCCCCTTGGGGACCATCTGCAGCAAGATGACAGCAGTCTCTTTGATCAGTGGGAAAGCTGACGATAAGATAATGATGACCATGACAACAGTCAAACTGGGGTCAATGTAGCACTGCCAGTTACACGGGTCTTCACGTCTCAGGGGCTGAACATAGAATATGATAGCCGTGATGACCACAACCACGGACCCCAAGGCATCTCCCATCACGTGCAAAAGAACACCTGCCAGGAAGGAACACAGACCAGTAAACCTCAGTACTGCGTGTCGGAACCACACAAGGACCGGTGATCCGAACTTCCAAGCTCATGAACGTTCTCTGCTGCTTTCTGTTAGAATGCTGAGTAGGTTAGAATTTTTAAACACAAGCCTAGTATGTGATGTCTACCTATAATCTCAGCACTTGAGAGGCTGAGACGGGAGGACAGCCTAAGCTACATAGTGAGACCATCTTAAAGCAGACAAAATAACAATAGCAACTGCTCAGAAAACAAAATCACAGGTCAGAGCAATGTGATGATCCAAGTAAATGGGAGGAGCACCTACCAGCAAACCTGGGGTGGATTCCCAGAACCCACATGATACAGTAAAGTAACTGACTCCTGAAAGATGGCCTCTGTCCTCTAACTTCTACATGCACACCCATGCATTCACACACACACACACACACACACACACACACACACACACGCACACGCACACACACACTAAACCAAAATGTAATGAAAATTATTTTAAAGATAAATGATATAATTGTATTTTAATTTCAATTTTTTTAATTGAAAAGAAGGAAAGGGAAAAAAATCTCAGGTCAGCAATCCAGGACCCAGAGAGCCCAGGAAGAGGAATGGTCACCATCTGACACTGATACATCACTATCACCATCAAAGGGCATCATGGGAAATGGAGCTGAGCAAATAATGCATTATCCTTTCAGACTAGCATCTGTACATTACATAATTTAAACTTTTGCTTCATTTTGTGTGTGTATTCTGCTACTGCCACAGCGTCAGACAGGACTATGACCCATTCAGTGTGGTTCTTCCTGTTCTCCGCTCCCCCTTTCCCTTTTCCACGTCTATTTCTCAATGGCCTGCCGTTATTTTTGAGACACTTAGTGTAGGAAGGCCTGAAGAGCTGGTGAAGTTTCCTCTGCAGAAAAAGCCATTTACCATAATCCCATAAAATTAAAAATCCACATGAAAGGATTAACACTGTAGGTCCTAAAGATCTTAGTCAATTAACTGCAGAAAATATGCAAAGATCTGGGTGCTGGGCTGTACGTGTACACTAAATTAGAATTTAGTAAATTCAATGATATCTGGTCAGAAGGATTAAAAATGTAGACAAAATATTTGCATTCCAGAAAGGAATACCGGAATCTTGCTCCTCAGAACCAGAGTGGCAGCAGCATCAACAACAGCAGCAACAGAAGCAGCAGTAACAGTAACAGCAGCATCAGTAACAACAATAGCAACAGAAACAACAGAATCAGCAACAGCAACAGAATCAACAGCAGCAGCAGCAACAGTAACAACAGCAGCAGCAGCAACAGTAACAGCAGCAGCAGCAACAGCAGCACTTTAGAAACAATCTCATGCTCATGAGGGTCCTGTCTTGATCTGATGCAGCACACCTCATAAAATCACACCAGTCAAGAGCCTCAAATCATCAGGACCTTGTCAACAGCCTATGGGGATGGTTCAGAAGCAGAAGCCCATGCTGCCTAGCCTGATGACTAGAGATTGACCCCCAATACCCACCCCTGCCCCATGGTAGAAAGAAGTAGAGGGCTGACCCCTACAAGCTTTCCTCTAATTTTACACATGCATATGCCATAAATAAATGTTTTTTAAAAAGAGTTCCTGTGACTGGCCATGGTGGTACCCACCTACAATCCAACTACTTAGAAGGCTGAGGCAGAAGGATGGAAAATTCAGGGTTAGGCTGGGCTATTTGGAGATTTCTAGGCCAGCCTGGGATACAAAGAGACTCCTAGGCCTCCTTTGGCCACATACTGTCTCAGGAAAGCAAAACAAAACCAAACAAAAAACCACCAACACAAACAAACAAAAATTTAGAAACTATGAAACTGCCCAGACCATAAAGTCTAAGTATCCAAAAAGCCACCCAGGGAAGAAGTAGTGGGTGGCATTCCAGCAGGGCAGTGTTGGAGGAAGAAGGTGTGTCAGGCCAAACAGTGGTGCTGGGCACAGCGTACTTGATCCCCAATGAATGTATGATGGAGCATGCCTTTAATTCCAGCAATCTGGAGGCAGAAGCAGACAGATCTCTGTGAGTTACAGGCCATCCAGGGTTACATAATAATAATATTAATGATAATAATAATAAGGCCTGGTCTAGAACAAAATACAATAATGGACTGTTGGATTTCTGTTATAAATGCTTAGAAATTCGGAGAGCAAAGGCAATCAACAATGCCACAGAAAGCATGGCTGAGCTCGAGTGTCTGGATGGAGACTCTGGCCAGGAAGCAGGAACTTCCAGAGCTTGTGTTGGGATTAAATTACATGCCAGCACATTCATCCCCTCCCCACCTCCAGCAGCCAGATCTAGTCCAAAGAGGAAAATTTACTGTGTCATTTGCATTCTTGATGTTCCTATCTCAGGACTTTTAGCCTCTCTTGAGTCTAATGGAGGTCACACCCTGCACTTCCTAGAGGCAGGCAGTGGAGGCTCAAAGACACACAGCTGTAGGGAAAGCCAGGGCAGTGGTTTGGGCCTATAATCCCAGCACTTCGCTGCCTTAGCTAGCTACAGGCTAACCTGGGCTACATAGTGCGAGCCTCTCGGGATCAGCGGCATAGTGTTAGAGGAAGGTGGATGCCTGGTCTGAATAGAGGGCCATTGCATCCTGTCCCACAGAAGCTTCTGCTCCCACCCCAGGTTTCCCAAACGTGATCCCCAAGAATCCCACATGATAACGGCCATCACACTTCTGCTCCCCACAATGCACACTAAAAGAGAGTACAGGCTTGCCCACAGGCCAGGAGGCATCTTCTCAATTGAGGTTCTCTTTCCCCAGATAACTCTAGCTTGTGTCAAATTGACATAAAACTAGCCAGCACACCACACTAGTCAAGGCTGAGGCAGGAGTGCAACCATTTAGTGGGATATGCCCAATGGAGAAGTAAGCCATCCACTTCTGGAGGTCAAAGGCATGTGTGGGCAGAGCCATGTGTGTGAGAAGAGAGCTGAGACTACAGCCCAAGTCTATAGCCAGGGTGACTGTTGGGAAAGTCACCACACTCTCTGGATTAGGTTCCCTGATCTGTAGAGAGAAGGATTGTTCATTTCCCCCAAGGTCTTTCTCCATCTTATTCTCTAGTCTTTCTCCTGAGTCATGGCTCCAGGCCCTAAGATTGGGACAGACCCATGCTTAGCCTGAGGTGGAGACAGGCTCAGACTGGCCACAAGCATCTTCAATGGAGACAGCGGGGCAGATAAATAATAGATAGAAGATAATAAATGGTAAGTAGATTGGTTGGTTGGTAATTAATAGATACACAGATGATTGGTTGAGGGAGAGAAGGAGAGAAACAGAGAGGAGGAGGGTGAAAAGAAGGAAGAAGAGGAGGAGGGAGAGGAGGGAGAGGAGGAGGAGGAGACACATGTGTATATCTAAGCCTCAGAGGGAAAGATGAATTTAAAGGAGTTTTTATTATAAAAGATCTCAAAAAATGCCATCACTATATTTCAAAAAGAAAATCCCAATACTGAGTCGCAGGGTTTTTTTTTTGTTTTTTGTTATTTAAATCTTCATTTAGAGTTTCAGGGCCTCACACGTCACTGTTGTTTTTGGTGTCTTTCCTACAGATCTCTTCTGATAATCAGAAGTGAGACTCTCGAGGGAGAGGAGAGAGGGAACTAGGGAGAGAAGGACGGAGGAAGGGAGGGAGGGTGAGCAGGCACTCTGTGGGTGACTAGCAGTATGCTATAGAGTTTGGATCTAAGTCTCATCCCAGAGTTCTCCTAAATCATACGAAGTTGAAAGTTCACTTCATCTTTGTCAAACCTCTCAAAGTCAAGATTGGGGATTTTCTGGGCAGAGTGACCCACACCTGTAACCTCAGCCCCTGGGAGGCTGAGAAGGAAAAGCTATAAACTCAAGACCAGCCTACATAGAGAGCAAAGCACTGTTCATCCCCCAACATACACAGGAGCACGCACACACACACACACACACACACACACACACACACACACGCACACACGCACGCACGCACGCGCACACGCACACACACATGCACACACGCACACATGCACACGCACACACACACATGCACACGCACGCACACACGCACGCGCACACGCACACACACATGCACACACGCACACATGCACACACACACATGCACACGCACGCACGCACACACTAAACACGTGCACACACACGCACGCACGCACGCACACACACGCACACACACACACATGCACACGCACGCACACACACACTAAACACGTGCACACACACACGCACACACGCACACGCACGCACGCGCACACACACGCGCGCGCATGCACACTCACACACACACGGACACACACGCACGGGCACACATACGCACACGCACGCGCACACACTCACGGACACACACGCACGCACACACACGCACACACACACGCACGCACACACACATGGACACACACGCACGCACACACACGCACACACACTCACACACTCAGAACTAAGACTAAGTTCACTTTACAGTGAGAATATCTAACCAAAAGATACAAAGGAGAGATGCTTGCTACAGCAGTGTCCAGTAAGAGAGATATCCCAGAACGCCCAGCACAGCTGACTTTGAAGATGGGGTAAGAAGGTGGATCATTAATTTTCTTCAGTAAGGCTCACCAGAACCCCAGCTTTGGACCTGGAAATGAGAGTTTTAATCAGGTTGCAATCCCTTTCTCAGCAAATTCTTACCATAAACAACTGGCAAAAAGAAAAAAATGGATGTCACACAGGACAGAGGCTTAGTAGTGGGGCCACTTCACTTTTGTTTGTTGTTTGTTTTGTTTTTCCATCTTTAATGACAAGTCAACACCAAGCACATGCAAATACCTGCAATTCCAGCAGTAAGGGGACTAAGAAAAGAGGACTGCCACAAGTTCAAGCTCTGTGTGCCCTACATACTGAGTACCAGGCCAGCCATGGCTAGATAACAGGACCCTGTCTCAAAACAATCACAGCCAGTTATGATAAGCTGCAATGCGGCTTTGGGGATGGATCAATGGTGTAGCTTGTGTTTAGTATGGACAAGGCCCTGGATTCCATTGCCAGCTATACACACACACACACACACACACACACACACAATCTTCATAAAAACAAATAGATGCATGTCAGTAATATTCATGAAAGTAGCCAACCAAGAGTAGCAGTAATGGACTCTGCTAAATGCAGATCAGACGAAACTGGCATTGAGTTGTAGAGTTCATGAGAACATGACACAGATGTGTGAGAGTCAGGAGAACATGATAGAAACGTGTGAATATGAAGATAACTTGACACACATATGTGGAAATCAGGAGAACATGAACACAGATGTGTGGGAATCAGGTGAACATGATACATATATGAATATGAGGATAATATGACACATATATGTGGAGATCAGAAGAACATGACACAGGTGTGTGGGAATCAGGAGAACACGATACATATAGGAATATGAGGACAATATGACACATATATGTGGAGATCAGAAGAACATGACACTGAGGTGTGGAGACCAACCTGGCACTGATATGTAAGGTTCATCAGAACATGATATGTGAGTGAATTTGAGGAGAATGTGACACATATGTGGAGGTCAGGGGAACATGGTTCTGATATGTAGGGATCGGGAGAACACGGTATTCGTATGTGGAGCTCAAGAAAACATTTCGCTGATAATGTGGTGGCCAGAAGAACATGATGCATCTGTGGAGATGAGAATAACATGACACAAATGTCGGAGTCAGGAGAACGTGGCCAGGATATGTGGGGATCTGAGGAACATGATACATATGTGGAGATGAGGAAAACATGGCACGCATGTGGAGGTCAGGAGAACATGGCATTATTTGGTACTCAGTGGAACTCGGGAGACCATGACAGGGACATCTAGGGATCAGTGGGATATGATACATATGTAGCAATCAAGAGGTTATGACACTGATAGGTGACGCTCATGAGAACATGACACATATGTGTAACTCAGAGGAACATGGCGCTGATCTGGTCAGCCCAGGAACAGGCAGCTTCAGCGTGGCTTAATTAGAGCAAAGATAAATCATTAGCAACCAGCTTCTCCCTCAGAATCAATGCGATGATTAGGCAAGAGGAGAGGGTCATAGTCTGCAGGTAACTGACCCACTTCCCAGCACACTGTTGCTTTCCTAAAAGCAGAAGTACTCACAGCACAGACCCGTGAGTCAGGGAAAGGAGCCGGAGCTAGCCCACAGACAAGCCTACCTCTGATATTGAGTGCTTCAGACTTCTTCTCTTTTTTCGTCGTCTCTTCTGGTTCATTCTCGGTGTTCAGGGAATCACCTGCATTCAAAGAAGAAACCTTGTGTTGTGTATGAGTTCTACAAACAAAAAGAACCAATGATCTCAAAATGCGGTTTTGTTATTTTCAATTCCTCTTAGCATACAGGAGTCCCCCGCTTCTCCTACACTCAGCCCAAATAGGTACCTTTTAACCCAGAGGAAGCCCGAGGTCCACCCTTGGTCTTCACACACACAGCTTTCAAATTAAAAACGGGACAAGGATAAGCCTACACCTATCCCCCAGATCCTCAATACCCAAGAGGCAGGAGATAGCCCTGACACCGATGTCAGGGGAGGAAACATCCAGTTAGCACCGGAGAAGGGGCAGGATAGGAAATGCTCCGTTGCCCAATAGTTAAGAATTGATTTCCAAGATCAATACTGCCACAGGAGAGGGGAAGATAAGGACTACAGGGTCAAGAAGGAGAAAGAGAGGAAAATGGGGCGGGGGAGGGGGGAGAGAAGGCAAGCAAGGAAGGAGAACGAGGAGGGAGGGAAAGATGGAGAATTAAGTGAGAAGAGAAGCGAAGGGACTTTTTGATAAATCAGTCAAGAAAACGAGCCGAAAAAGAGGTAGTGGATGAGTAAAGGGGTCCAGATGCCAGGAGGAGGAGGGAGAATTGAGGGAAGAACAAAGTGCTCCCAGTCCGGAAGGATGCAACCGAAAGGCACCTGCTACATTAGAGAACACGGTCGCGCCCTCCTGCTGCTTTCTTCCGGCCGAGGACCCCCGGAGAGTCACTGCTGTGCCCGAGCCAGGAGCTGTGGCTGTCGCAGCCTCTTGGGGACACCCCAAAGCGCCACGAGGATCCCCCTGGCTTGGCTGCTGCGAAGGGCGGGTCCGGCGACCCCGCGTGCAGCGGGAGAAGCAGGCGCCGCAGTCCTGGAAGATGAGCAGCCCCACCACGTTGACCGCCAGCCCCAGGGCTCCCACGATAAGCACCAGCTCCGGGTCGTCGATGCGCTCGGGCCGCGCAAGGCGCAACACGGCCTCCACGAAGATGGTGAAGCAGAGCGCAGTGAGGAAGACTGCGTTGCTGAGCGCGCCCACCACCTCGGCCCGCACGTAGCCGTAGGTGGCACTGGAGCCGCGGGGACCGCGCCGCGCGATGTAGCCGGAGCCCAGGCCCACGCACAGCGAGATCAGGTCTGACAGCATGTTGAACGAGTCCGAGAGCAGCGCGATGGAGTTGCCCAGGTAACCCGACACCAGCTCGGCCACGAAGAAGGCCGCGGTGAGCACCAGCATGAACAGCAGCCGGCACGTCTTGCCTGAGTAACGGCCCATCTCTACAGCCCGCTGCGCCCCGCAACAGGTTGGCGGGGGGGGTGGGGGGGGCGGTCTGGAGCCCACCTCCTGCTGCAGGCCCGCCCTTACCCGCCCGGACCTTTTATGCTTCCAGCTCGCGCTCGCGGGACCAGAGTCTGCAGGAGTGGCCCCAGAGTCGCAAAGGCCACCTCCCGGGGCCCCTGCCCCTCCTCCCTCGCCGCCCAAGCTTGATTTGGCTGGTGGCCACCAGCCTGTGTCTCCTTCTAGGTCTGGGCTGGAGACCGGAGCTGCTGGGAGGAGGGGCGCATTGGGATGTCAATCTTCTTAAATCTCCACCTCCACCCTCTCTGAGAGAGAGATGCACGGGATGGTCCCGCTCCTCCAACTCCACCCCGCCTTCACCCCTGGGCTACTACAGATCTGTGTATGCCGCTGATAAGGACCTAGGCTGTAGTGGGTGTGCGCACCGCTGCCTACGTGCCCAGATGCGAGTTGCAGGGCAGATTCCATATGAGCTGGTGGAGCCTAGTGCCCTTAAAGGTGTTTCCTGCTTTTCCACTGGTTAAATGGTATCTCATTCCTCCCGTTAACCCCTGTCCCTGAACCCATAGTCAAAACCCTTTATCCTTTCTTCTTCACAAAGGCCACGAATCCTATTACTCCCTTATAGCACAGTATCGCCATCTCCCTTTTAGGGGTCTCTATCTGAGTCGAGCTGTCTACAGAGGAGAGGAAGGCAGGCAGCCCAGGGTGCATGGCTGCCACTGCTATTAGCATTAGTATGGAGCACTGGTATAGCACTCCAAGGCTGGGATTCTTTGTGTCCCTTGGCCATCAAAGAAGCCAGGTTTGGTCTCCTTTCCTAGTCTGTCAGAAAGAATTTCTACTGCCCCTAAAGGTGACCCTATACTCATAGTTCAATTGACCCAATTTTTTTTTTCCAAATAGACCCTGTTCCAAGTGACAATCACTCAAAGGGAACATGTCCTGGACTTGAGAGTCTACACTGCAGCCCCTTCAGAAAGGGTATTTGCTGTTGGTCACTTCGGAGACAGAAGTTGGTAACCATCGACTGAGGTATCGATGTGATAGGCTTTGGTTTGGAGGAATGTGGGTTTGGGGACTTTGGATTTGGAAAGCAGTGGAATGCTCTAAGCGGGGCTCAGTGAGCCATCCTAGCAGGAATATGGAAGACTTTGTTGCTGAGGGTGATTTGAACTGTGGAAGCCTGGCTCTAGAGGTTTCAGAGGAGAAGGATTTTAATATGTGGTGACCTTGGGGCAAGACCACAACAGCTAAGTTTAGGTTCGGGCATGGCAGTACGCCCCTTTAATCCCAGGAGGCAAAGCCAAGCTGATCTCTGAGTTCAAAGTCAGTCTACAGAGCAAGTTCCAGGACAGCCAAGCTTAGGCAGTAAAGGAGTTGGAAAACAGAAATCCGGTGATACTGTAATAGAACAAGGGGGCCATGTTCCAGCCCCAGCAAGCAGCAACTTCAGCACGTGGCTCTGGCTTTAGGGTCAAGAACAGAAGGAACTACTGGGACAATGGATGCTGGTTGACTGTAGCTAAGAAATCAGCAGTGATTAAGAAGAGACCAGCATCACCGAGGTGAAATCGGAGAAGTGTTTCCTGAGAGCACAGAGAAGCTGTGTTCCGGAGGTAGCTAAGGTTGTCTACAAGTTGCCTTGCTCATGGTGTCTGTTCACAGCAGTAAAACCCTAGCTAAGACAAGTGGGGTGTGGATGGGGGAGCCCTGTGCCTCACTCATTTTAGGAAGGGTCTGAAGGCAAAGCACAATAACCGTGTCTCCCCATAAACTTTAACCACCCTCATGGAGAAAATGCACAGGGTTGGAGCTTGGAAATACATTCTATGCCTTCCTCAAAGCAAAGCCAACGAGCAAGGGACAGTGGTGCAGCAAGGGACAGTGGTGCAGCAAGGGACAGTGGTGCAGGCATTTACTCTCAAATGTCCTAGAGGATTGGCTTGAGACTGGAATCCACTAACAAAACACTCAACCTAAAAAAGAATAATACTGATAATTTGGATTGAATTTACTCTTGCCAGCCCTGTACACGCATATAATGTATTGGGATTATTTGCAGTCCCCACCCTCGGGTCTACTTCTCATACCCCGTGAAGCCCCCTCTTCCCTCTGAGCCTTCTCCTGAAAGCATGTCCATTTGTTTAGTTTCTATCACACCGTATTTATCGTGTGTTTGTGTGTGTGTGTGTGTGTGTGTGTGTGTGTGTGTCGGGGAGGGGTGTGCTCTGCGTATGCATGGCACACATGCTACGGCTTACGGGAGGTCAGAGGTCAACTCTGGGGAGCGATGCTCTCACTCCAGCATGGTACTCTCTGGGATTGGATTCAGAGCACCAGGCTTGGTGCCAAACACTTTTATCTGTTGACCCACCTTTCCAAACCACCCACCCTCTTTTTTTTTGTTTTATTTTGTGGCCTACTCTGTTTAATCAGGGTAGCCCATGTCTACCTTCTAGCCCTATTCGTTGTCTGAATCTTGAAGCATGCCTCTATTTTTTCATAGTCTATGAAGGTCCCTATCAATAGTATTAAAATATCCCTGATCAAAAGTCCCTATCTTGTTACTAGATAAATCCCCAAACGCAAGAAACTTAATAATACTCCTCTTTCAGCCAGGCAGATAGCTCATGGCTGTAATCTCAAACCTGTAGGCTGGCCTACAGATAGAGACAGCTTGTCTTAAACAAACAAACAAACAAACAAACAAACGAACGAACATTTCCAGGAGAAATACCCATACACTGAGAATCTAAGGAAATTCTTTTTTAAAAATTAATAAATTATAAATAATATAGAAGAACTACTAAGATAAAGACAATGGCAGTTGTAAGCTATGTGGGCATGAACAAGTCCCTTTCTCGTCTGGGACTGTCAAGGGGAGTGGATGACCATATACTAAGGATTAAACAAATTAATGTGTAAAGTGCTCCAAACAGTACTTCGAATACAGTAAGCACCCAATAAATGCTGTAGTTATGGTGTGGTTAGCAGTAGTCCAGCACACATGTAGTACAATCACTACTAGTCCCCGGAGGAAATGCTAATACACACTAGAGATGTTTCAAGTGCTCTTCCCAGTATACAGCCCATTTTTTCTTCAAACATGGAACCTCTAAAACATTTGACATATGATAGCAATAGTGGGCCTGGGAGTATAGCTCAGTCGCTTAGCACATGCAGGGACCTGGGTTCAAATCCAGACACTGCAAGAAAAAAAAAAAACACTGACAGAGCTAAAGCGTTCCTTCCCAGTTAATTGTATTTCTCAGTCATTCACAGCAGAAGAAAAACCAGAAATCAGCAGAAGCATATCACTTGTGCCTCCTGGTTAGTCATTCTCCCAGCCAAGGGCAGATAAGAATTGGGTCACTGGCCCAGGAGCAAGACAATAAGAACTAGAAAGCCAGAGCCTGAGGACCAGGAGTTGTCACAGGTGTCTGATGTCCCCGTCCTCAGCCAGGTTCTGACCATAAAGAAAGGTAAGTGTTCCAGACACTACCAATAAAATGTGCTGTAGAAAAGTGGGATGTGTATGTGGCAGTGTGTGTGTGTGTGTGTGTGTGTGTGTGTGTGTGTGTGTGTGGTGTATGTACATGTTACATTTGCATAGGTGTGTGTGCACATGCACACTCACATGGTTAAGACCGCCTTTCTCAGTCAGTTCTGCTTGGGGTTTCGGGGGACTGTGGGTAGGGAGAGGCCATAGTATCTCACTGAAGCCAAACGTCGTGCTTAGCTAGGTTGGCAGGCCAGGAGCTGCAGTGAGCCACCTGTCTACAGCTCTTCAGCGCTGAGATGACAAGCGTAGAGTCTGCTGAGCTTCTCAAATGACTCCTGGGGATGGAACTCAGGCCCCCACCCTTGCACATTACTGCCTGGGTCATTGCCGCAGCCCCCATGTCCATGTTTCGGTTAACTTACACTATATGGCCTACTAAATTACTTGATGGACACACAAGCTGCCTTTCCGGTGTATATTCCCACAGTTTTGTGTTATTGAGCTCCTGCTTGGAGCCCTGGAGGGAGCACTTGCAGGCATTTGGAGTTCTGGAGGGAGCACTTGCAGGCATTGTTAGCTCATCTCACCCCCCAGCATCCTCTTGCAGTAGTCCAAACTTATGAAACATTGTTTTATTAGAAACTATTTTATTGCTGAAGAAGTTGAAGCCTGGATATTTTAACCACCAAGGCAATGTCATACAATCTGAAAATGACAGGAGTGAGCTCTGACCTGGCTATGGACTGCACGAAGCTTGTTTTCTTCACTTATAACAGATTGATCTTTTTAAACTGCTTTTGTTCTACACAAGCAGCGTTTCATTTATTTGTTTTCACTCTGAGATAGGGTCTTGTTGTGCAGCCCAGGCTGGTTTCTAACTCAGTCTTCCTGTCTTAACCTCCCAGTGCTTGATTATAAATTCCCATTTGGATGGCCCAAAACTTGACGCAGTACAGCTCATAAATTCAGGGATTATCATACTCAAGATTCTTTCTCCATTGGTGTCTTGTTTTTCTATATCAGTGTTTTAAATGTGACTTTAGAAATAAGTAAGTCAGCTAGTAAGAGTTCAGCAGGTACAGGAACTTGGCACCAAGCCTGATGTCCTGAGTTCAATCCCGGAAACCTACACGGTGAAGAGAGAACTGACTCCCGCAAGTTGTCCTCTGACCTCCCCTGAGCACCGTGGCCTACAACCATTCGTGTACACAGACACACACACTTGATACACACACACACACACACACACACATAACACAGAGAGATACACAGACACACGGAGACACAGACACACACACTTGATACACACACACACCACAGAGAGATACACAGACACACAGAGACACAGACACACACACTTGATACACACACAGAGAGACACAGACTCACACAGACTCACATAGACACACATCACACACATACCACATACATACAGAGATAGACACACAGATACAAATAAATAAATAAATAAATATGAAAATTAAATTAAAATACTAAGTCAACCAACCATGGTCTTTGAGGTTGGGCTGACTTGGAACTAAACCTGAGCTCTGCTGTTTGCTACAAGTCATGTGACCTGGGCGGGGTCCTCACATCTTCTTCCTCATTAGTGCTATAGCAGTAACAGCATCTAACTCATGGGCTGTCATGAGACTCACATAGGGAAATGTAGAGCCATAAAGAAGATTCAGCAAGTGCTTATGGGTAACTCCTCCCCCCGAGTTCTGCAGTCCAGTGGGGTGGAGGTGGACAGTTCTTTCACCAAAGGACTCAGAGCTTTGGTCTGTGTGATACACTTAAGGGCAGAGAGGCCAGGCTAGCTGGGATCCTCTGTGTTCCGAACCTTGTTAACTCTGGTCTGTGGTGATTTCTAGAGAAACTTTAAAGATTTGCTAAGAGCTTCGTTTAAGAAGCAGAGACATTTATACAAACATTAAGTAACCATTTCAGGGCTGGCAGGGTGGCTCAGCAGGTCAAGGCTCTTCACAAGCAAGAGTGGGGACCTGAGCTCAATCTTTGCAGCAAAGGTAAATGGGGATGGAGAGAGGTAAATGTGGATGGAGAGAGGTGATTCCAGCAAACTGTCCTCTGACGGCCACACACACACACACACACACACACACACACACACACACACACATAAGGTGTTTGGGGTTTGGGCGTCGTTGTTGGTGGTGGTGGTTTTTTGGCTTGGTTTGGTTTTGTTATAGATTTGTACAGAGCGCCGAGGATGATGAAGGTTTCCCTTCAGTGTTTCAGAATACACCACATCTGGGAGATTCTTGAGCTAATGTGATGACTCATGTCTTTTTTATGACAGACCTGTAAGATGGGAACAGCCTGAAGCCAGCCAGCAGCCAACATCACTTTGAACAGGTCGCTGATAAAGCCAAATGAGTCCCTTTGAGAGCAGAGGCCGCTGGAATTCACCTGCGGTTATGGACACTGTGACTTTGGACTGCAGGTCTCACCCCTTCTCCAGGTAACAAGGGCAGCCCAGAGAGTCACTACGACACTGACTGCTGCTTGTCAACTCAGATCTAGAATCAGTCGCTTGGGAAATATGGGAAATCCTGATGGATTAACTGCAGTGGGAAGCTAGGCAGCACTATTCCATGATCTGGGTTCCTGGGCCGTTCGAAAAGTAGAAAGGGTGTTGAGCAGGGTGTGGAATTCTCAGCGATTCCTGAGGGCTCAGAGACATCGATTCCTGAGAGCTCAGAGACATCGATTCCTGAGGGCTCAGAGACATCGATTCCTGAGGGCTCAGAGACATCGATTCCTGAGGGCTCAGAGACAGCGATTCCTGAGGGCTCAGAGACAAGCTGCCCTGCCTCCTGCTCCATGACTTCTTCACTGGGACACACTGCGTCCTCGAAGTCTCAGCTCAAACCAGCCCTTCCTTTCCTGAATGGCGTTTGTCAGGTGTTCCTCACAGCAAAGAGAAGAACAATGAATAGGGGAACTCTTGTACTCAAGGCCTGCCTGTGGAGGTGTGGGAATGATTTGTGACTGGGGCAAGAAGAGGAGAGCATTAGAGGCCAAACCAGGAAGTTCGGAAACACCTCCCATTCAGAGTTCAACACTACATACTGTATCATGTGAAGTCTGATGGGGGCAGGGGGGGGCAAGGGGGGGAAGTAGTCAGCTGTGAGACTTCCAATTCAAATGAAGGAGAAAGAATACTCAAAGTTTAAAAATATATATATAGAAAATGCCACCTTGGTGTTTATTCTAAACCATAGCCTTAAGGGCAAGTAAAATTCTGTATTGTTTCATAATGTACAAAAAG
Source organism: Mus musculus (assembly GCF_000001635.26). Taxonomy (NCBI): domain Eukaryota; kingdom Metazoa; phylum Chordata; class Mammalia; order Rodentia; family Muridae; genus Mus; species Mus musculus. The sequence goes on along the minus strand of NC_000067.6, from coordinate 185,448,242 downwards.
ATTGTATGTACTATTTGAAGCTGTCAGAACTAACTCACACACACATCTTTCTCCACTGCTGGACTTACCTTAAACTTTAGACTACGTGAAAATGAAACTGTCCATTGTCCAGGAAAATATGAGAAATAGCTGTTCTTAGTTAGAACCCCTGTTGGCTGAGTGTGGCAGTGAATGCTTGCACACCCCAGCCCTTGGGAGGCAAAGATAGAAAGGTCACAAGCTCCAGGTCAGCCTGTTCTACACAAAGAGGCTCACACCATCCTAGACAACGTAGGGAAATGCTGTCACAAAGACTGTAGTTAGCGAAAACCTCCGGACACGTCCCCAGTGCACCGGTTACACACCCGTGGGAAAGCATGGGGACACACATGTCAAGATCTCAGTTCCAGTACCAGCTCTGTCAGATGTGAGCCTGCCTGTCACTTGTGTTCCCATTATGAGCTACACATAGGGTACCACCCTCTTCCATGGGAATCAAATAAAATAGCATGTGTGCTCAGCCAACATACCACCAGCAGAGAAGCCGCAGGCAGCCCCTCCCCATTAGCATCTCACTGCCAACCTCCCCAGAACTTGACTTCTTTCACTAAGTAGCGTGGTAAGAGCATCTTTGAGAGGTATTTAGAATGTTACCTTTTTCATAAAATTGTCTACTTTCCCTTGGCCAAATTAATCTGGTTTAATTGGCTTAGAACTAACTAGTTACTGGTCAGCAGAGTATTTTATAAAACTAAACATACTTAAAGGGTTAGGGAATGTAGCATTGGTGGCATAGAGCCTGCCTGGCATATGTAAGACCCTGTGTTCAATCCGTCCACCACCGTCACATACACTGTCAACAACAACAATAGCAATAGCAACAACATCAAAACCAGAAGGTTGACTGGACGTTGGAAAGATGGCTTAGTGAAGACCATGTCTTGCTCTTGAAGAAGATGTAAGCACCTATGTGAGGTAGCTTATGATTTGGTTATGAGTACCCACCTGAGGTAGCTCCAGGTGATCGGATGCCTTCTCTGGGGCTCTGAGGGCAACAGTGCCCAAAGGTAAACACACCCAGATACGCATATGTATAGTTTATTCTCTAAAACATGTATTAAAATAAATGTATTATAAATCTTCACTCTAAGTGTCTCAGTCTTTGTGTATCTTTGTCACCTGTTGGTCAGTCATCATGAGAGAAAATGCAGAGGGGAAGACACAACTCCCTATGATCATAAACCTGTTTAATTTTCAAATGAGGTCTGCAGGTGACACAAAGATGTTATACTGTCCAGAGGAGCCCCAGATTCCCAAGCCGTGGCTTTCTAATCCATAAAATACAAATAAAAACCTTGTACCACTTTCTCTATAAGGTTGTTTCAAACATCAGATAATGAAAGCACAAAGAAACAGACATGTGAAAGGCTCTGCTGCAGACATAATCATGAAACCACGGACCCTTTATCCACACTGTTGTAGAGAGGAAGCCCAGCGTTTTAAATGCATCATGGAAGAGTTCAGGTTGCATAGAAAGTCCTCTCTGCCTCTTTATGGGAACATCCTTTCACCTTGGACAAAGAGACCGGTACTGTAGTCATACACAGTATTCCCTAGACTCCTCTAGGTCTTAGGAGATGGAACACCAGAGCCTTCCTCTTTTTGCATCCCTGACGTCATATGCTAAGCCACTACAGAGGCAAAGCCATGGGCCCAAGCAACCATGGACTGATACTTGGAAATCACAAGGCAAAAGAAAACGAAAGCCTTTTCCACCTTGTCCATTGTTCATCTCAGGTAACAGAAAATTAACATGGCCATGTGTTAATCAGGGTTCCTTAACCCTGGCCACAGGGCTTGGTTAAGGGATGGATGGACGCTTAATTCCAAACAGACAGTTCTTCCGTGTAGAGGTCACCCAGGGTCAAGGTTCTTCCATGTAGAGGTCACCCAGGGTCAAGGTCCTTCTAAATGAATTTGGAGAACGAGGAGCTCCTGTCCTTGTGTGGAGAATGTAAAGATGTGACTGGGAGTTCCTGGTAACCAGGCCTTCCCATCATCCTTTAGTCCACAGTAGGAAAAGAAGCAGGGCCACGAATGACTAAGAGAATGGTGTGGAATTCAGTCATGTATTAGGATGGAACCTCCCAGGGTACTATCTTTTTTTCTCCTCCTCTTTCGCTGTTGTTTCTCCCTCCTCTCTTTTCTTCCCTACTCCAATTCTTCCCACCCTCAACTCCACTCTGTTGTTAATCTCAGTCTCAGGGCTTTGACTTTAGATTCAGGTGAATTTCCAGATAAGTCTCCTGGAGCTGGCCCTTATCAGGTCCCAAACCTTATATTTCCGGCTAATTCCTTGTGGCTATCCAACACAAATTGCAGAGATAGCCTCTTGTCTTTCTGCAGCAACTGACATCAGCATCACCCTAGAGAGTTAGGCCAGAGAGACGGTCCCTAATTCCTGCCTGTCTCCCACCCTTCAGCCCACCAACAAACTTGTTCCTTGTAAAGTGTACTCAGAAGAAACACTACTCTGGCCCCCCCAGAGCCTCTACAGCAGCCGCCTCTCCTTACCACTGTGGATTAAACAACCCTCCTTTCACCCACTGCATTCCAAGGCGCTGTTTCCTATTCATGTATCTCTAATCAGACAATTCTACTTAAAACAACCGCCCAGGGACTGGTGAGATGGCTCAGTGGGTAAGAGCACCCGACTGCTCTTCCGAAGGTCTGGAGTTCAAATCCCAGCAACCACATGGTGGCTCACAACCATCTGTAACAAGATCTGATGCCCTCTTCTGGAGTGTCTGAAGACAGCTACAATGTACTTACATATAATAAATAAATAAATCTTAAAAAAAAAAAAAAAAAAAACAACCGCCCAAATAGCCTGGGAATGAAGTACAGCAATAGAGCACTTGCCTGGTATGTCCAGGGCCACCCAGGTTTAATCCCTAGCATGCCCTAAACAATAACAGATTAAAACTTGCTCTAAAGCCAGCCCCTCTTGCCTTCCTGACTACCCAATCTCTCAGTTCTTCTCTTGGGAACTGAGCCCTGATTCTCTAAAAGATGTATCTCTAAAACATGGGGTGGTAGATTGTAAGGCTTAGCGCATCTGCTGAGCATGGTCCTTACCTGTGCTTGTTGAAAACTAAGGCCTTAGTTCTCATCTGCTTTTGCAACTAGCTGTAGCCACATGTTTGAGTGACCTTAAAGCTGTCAACAGAAATAGAATGAGGTACTTTCAGAAGTTTTCTTAATTGGAACATTGATGCCCTCTTTTGACATTTCCTTTGTCCTGCTTCTTAGGGGGAGGAAAGTGATGGCTGGAGCTCTAGCAAGCATCTTACACGAAGATGTAAGGGTCTCCCCTGTAGAAAGCAAATCAGTTTGGAGTAGTTGTTGGAATCAGGGTATAGGGGAGAGCCTCGATTTCTGATAACCTGGAATCTATATCCTAACTAAGGAAGACTAAGGAGTGGGGTGGTAGATTGTAAGGCATAGCAAGGCTGGTCCCAGAGACTCAGTGACTGAGTGTTGGCACCCAGAAAAAGAAGTGGGAGGAAGTCAGAAGCAGCCCCCAGGCCATCCATCCAATCTACCCTCACATAGAATCAGGCTTTACAATGTCTCTTCTGGGAATGCCTCTTCAGGCTTGCCTGCTGACAAAGACCTGCACTCTTAGAGAGAGAGAATAGCAGATGCAAGATGTGACCTGGGTATTGGAGTGGAGGTCTGGGAGTGGACAGATGAGGTTAATTCTCCATTACCCTCTGATGAAGACAAATAACGAGGAATATCAAGAGTCCAAAGAAGCCTGTGGGGACAGAGACAGTGGAGAGACAGGAACAGGGCTGCCAGACAGGTTCAAAGTAAGGGGTATGCCATGTGGTAGTTTTGACAGGTCACAACAGCTCACTGCTTACAGAAGAATGGCTGTTTTAATGGTCAGTCTCTCTCTCTCTCTCTGAGACTATTCTCCATCACCATCACCATCACCATCAGTCATTTTCTTCAGTCTTAGCTATACAGGAAATGAAAAGGTAAGCCATTTGCTCACTCAGAAATACCCAACAAGTTGAACTAGAGGGAGAGCGAGCTTTCTTGGGCCTAGAGAAAGGCAAATAAGAAAAAGAAGTGTGCCCTTACCTGAAAACTCTTCAAAGGGGATTAGATCAAGCCAACCTGGGGACCAGAGCAATCTTTCAGAGATAGAAAGGCAAGGCTTCAGAGAGTAATTTAGCCTGCAGCTCATGCTCCACCCCAGAAGAGAGGACCAGACTCAGAAAGTAATTAGCATTCATCCTCCTTGTGGTAGTTGCAATATGC